>NW_016690423.1:753036-787759 GCF_001604755.1 Lepidothrix coronata
ATTAAAAAAAGAGTTATTTAACTCTGTGCTAGGATTTTGCTCCTGTGGTCTTTTAGTGAGGTGTACGTGGTTTTGAATATGCCTTTGAGGACTCATGCACAGTAAGAGAGTATGATCAAATCACTTAGGGGTTGATATGGCTTTTTCTGTGGATTATCTGGATGTGACTGCAATAACAGTGTTGTTTTCCTCTGGCCAATCAGTGCTGTGTGCTGCCACGAAATTCCTGCACACTTAAACTTTATTGCAAATTTAAATTACTTACATTATTTTGTTGGACAGTAATTCCCTGAAGCATTATAAACCAAATCATTAATTGCTGGGCACCCCAGCCCTGTGCCATGGGAAACATCCCACCCCCTGCACACAGACAGGGAACGGGAAAGCACTCCTGGCAAAAGAAAACTGTTCTGGCATTACCCTCGATGCCAAGCAGGACTGGAAGAGAATGACCCCTTCTTCCACTGTCCACCCCCTGGAGCAGGGATGCCTTCCATTGCCATATTTAATTACTAATCATGGGACTGGAGTGAAACCAAGCAAACAACTCGTTCCTCTAACTTCCTGCATTTCTGAAAAATTAGTATCAAGTTCAATGCATAAATTCAAACCTTGAACACAGAGTAAAATTCACTTTCAAGTCCCCCATTCCAATGGCAGTCACCTGCATCCTCCTCCAGAACAGCAAAAGTTGAGCTACATTAACACACCTGAGCTGTGCATGTACCTGGGACCCTCCTCACTCAGCTCTCAGATTCCAGCTGTGATGGGCATCGAGGTATTCATTCACCTGATCCAACACATTTTATAGCTCAAGTCCTACCAGGAGAGCAGAATCTACCCCACCTTCATATGGAGTGAAAGGCAGTTTTCTAATCTCTGTAAGCAGGAAGACAACTCTGCCAACATTACCAGGATGGGGTTGTTGGTCTATTTTATGGCACAGAAACTCAGCCATATGTGAGCAGGACATAACTATTATATGCAGCAGGCACCTATGGACAGGATATCAAGAATATTTTAACCTTTAATGGCACAAGGATGTTCAGTCAATAAAAAACCCATATGTCAGTAGAGCAGTGAGGGCAACCTTAATACCACAGTGTGCCAAAGGACCATTTGTGGCCTAGTCCTTGTCATAAAACGTGCCCACTGCAAGAGTGGGGCGTAGGACTTGCTCCTCCTTGACTCCTAACAGAGAATCACTCATCACAAATTAGGAACTCCTAGGAGATCCCTATTTCAGTGCCCAGAGGAAGTGTCTGTCCATGTTATCCCACACATTCACCATCTTCCTCTCGCACTGGTTTAGCAAACCAGAGTGCAGAACCTGCCAGGAAAGCAACCAAGGGTTAAACTTTGCTGCCTCACGTGTATCTTGCTGTGCCTATAAATCTGATGTTACAGGAGATATGTTTCTGGAGACTTCCTGCAAACCACTGCAGAGAATCCTGTTTCTTTGTATCAATTAATAATCAGGAACAGCCATCAACAATTAAATAACATGGAGCTAATCAGGCACTACCATCATGAGATAGTACCAATTCCTATTTGTTTCAAAAGTCTGTGCTTTATAAAGAATGTATATTTTTGTGCTTTATGTCTCTAACCAATATGCACATGAATTATTAATGTGCTATAAAATGAGTATATTTTGGGGTGGGGGGAAATGAACTACCTAAGGCATTTTCATATAAATGACTGCAATTTAACTTTCAAAAACATTTCATTTTTCAACACTCTGCTCACTTTAAATTGAAGTCTGTTCATTGGATTTGGCCAAGCATGTCACAAGAAACCTCACACTTGTAAATGATTAACCCATGAAGACCCAGCAGGGATTAAACACAGAAGCAGCAGCCATGCAACACCAGGCAGATATCACTCATCCTCCCGAGTTTTTAACAGGTTTCTGCATGAGCAGCTCCAGAGAGCCGACGCCAATTCCTGTAATGCTTGGATGGTCTGTTTAGCAGGAGCACATCACTGCTCTTCCACACCACTGCTCTGAGCTGCACACCAGGAAAACCACCCAAGCACAGTGTGGGTGTGGGTGTGTGTGTGCTCTGCCCTCGTGCTGCCACCCTGGGAAGGGAGGGTGGCTCCGCTGGGCTGACGAGTGCAGTTCCCTCTGTCCTGTCACACTCAGCTCCCAGCACCAAACGGTTTCACTGTGGATGTGGAGTGAAGGATTTGAGTATCCAAGGAACCCTTACATTCCTGAGATACTCCTGTAGGAGACATGTTCTTCTTCCAGTCCTCCTTATGTCCATCCAAATTCAGCAATCCTATGAATCTCAAAGAGAAGTCTAGTCTTTCCTCAGAAAAAGCCCCAAAACACTGACATCATTAAAGACTACTGGATATGTAATAGGAAGACTTGTTAGACACTAGGCAAATATAATTCTCTTCCT
Organism: Lepidothrix coronata; assembly: GCF_001604755.1. Classification (NCBI taxonomy): domain Eukaryota; kingdom Metazoa; phylum Chordata; class Aves; order Passeriformes; family Pipridae; genus Lepidothrix; species Lepidothrix coronata. The sequence continues at coordinate 755,451 of NW_016690423.1, forward strand.
CATCTTGCCTGGCTTCCTTCCACTGAAGGCTGGACTGGGTCTCTGATGCCCAAGTATCACAACCTGCTGTCACAAAGCAAGCTCAGTAGGAAAAAATAAGGAAGGCCAAAATAAGTAATTGTGGATTTGTCTTGAGAAAAGTAATGAAAATGGATTAAAGTACCTGAAGCAAAATTCACACACTAACTTGCAGGTGAATGCTCTAATACTAAATTGAAGTAAACCCAAACTAAAGTAAAATTCTGCGTGCAACAGCAGGAGCTGAGTTGTTCAACCTCGGAGGTTCTTCAAACAAATGGTTTGAGACAGAACATACAGCAATGCTCCAAACACCTCCACTTCACTCAGGATTTCCTGCAGATCCTTCTGTTCAGTTCCCAAAACAGACTTCCTCATATTCCTGAGGATGCCATTCCCAAGACCCAGAGATGTGACACACCTCTGGCCACAGCTGTGTCACATGGAAACATCCTCTTTTTAGTCTTTAAAATAGTCCTCTGATCAAGGAAACATGCAAAACTACGTAGGCAAGAATTTATTTCAAGCAGGTTCCTGCCACCAGAATGAGTATTCAACAGGTAGGAAGCCCTTCAGCTGCCACAAGGAAGCTGGGTGGGGAATTAAAAAAGGGAAAACTCATTTGGAAAGTCTAGTTGTTAGAAAATTCATTGAGTGTAATTTAGTGATTAAAAAAATGACTATATATAACCTCCACTTCAAGTGATGATTCCGTAATAACAGTGACATAAAAGTTTTATAGGCAGCTTTAGCTGTCAGAGGAGTTCCTACATTATTAAATCAATGTTCAGCAGATAAAGTAACACTTCTATCTATAGGGAAAGCTTTGTCCAGTTTAATTTTTAAACTAGTTCAGCGTAACAGCTCTTGCTGTATTTCTTTCCCAGCCTCTCACCTCCAACATGGAATTACTATGTACAAATGATCATGCCCTCAACCCAAAATTATTGTTTCAAAAAGATAAAGCCTGTATCTGCATAAGCTTTTAAAGCATTACAGCTTCTGTTTCCCAAAAAGAATGTATCACAAAGTCAAGCCGTGAATTTAGAAGATTAAACAAAGTCAGAGAAACTGTGATTCTGTGATTTTAAAATATGCAAAACTAACAATCTTCACTCTGCTGATTTTTACACATTTTAACAAATCAAAGAACCATAAAGTATGAGCTGCTTCTGCCTGAAGTTCACAACAAATACAAAACTTCACACCGACATGAGCTGTGGTTAATTCCTCATGAGAAAAAGGAACCTCCAACTCAGGCAGGAACGTGCCAGCCAGCACCCTGTTTGCCCAGAAAATTAGTTTCAGAGGTTGAAGAAAATACATTTTCTTCTTTTAAGTTCTCCTTTCTCCCCACATTCAAAGAAGCTTTCTCTTTTGCTATATGACCTTTATAGGCACCAGGGCAGGGACTGTTTTACATGTATACACAGCATTCAGTACAACTGACCTGATTCAATCAAGACTGTAGTAAAAAATGTGATGCAAGTTATCACAGGTGAAATATGTCCATTTTTTTCCAGGGGAAAAAAAAAAGAAGGAAAGCTAGAGGACAATTCACTATTACAGTTCATCTTCTCAGGAAAAAGAAAAAGAGAAAAATCTGGCTTTGATGATTTTCCCTCCTGGGGCAACTGGGGACACCAGAGGAGTCATATTGGCATTTCCCCACAAAAGACAGTGGTGGTCTAATTTAGTGCTGCACAGCACAGGGGAGCACAGAGCCAAGGCTGTCTGTGCTCCCGGCAAAGGGTGGTGATCACTCATCTGATCCTCAAAGGGTGACAAATCTGCAGATTTCCACTTGAAAAGGAAACAAACTGTTCGGAGGAGCAACTGCTAAGTGATAGGTATGGGAATACTTTGATTTCTGCAGGTGAGAGAAAGAGAAATCAAGCACTGTCAGTGAAATAGCCTTGTGGCTCACCAGCAAACCAAGCGGCAGGATATGTGTGACTGAGGTGTGCTGAAGGAATGTGTAACACTATCTGCTGAGGAGAGGCAAATCCAGCCAAAAGGGATGTGTTGAAAGCATCCCGAACTCCCAGGGTCAGAGAGGAGCCAAACATCCATTTGCTTCCTGCTTTGTGTGTCAAGTTGAAGAGTCCGTTTTGAATGCTTCGATACTGCTTTAGTCTGCTGTCTTATCAACAAAGCCTTCCCCTTTGAACTGTCCCACATGACCTTCTCAAGGGAACCTGCACTTCTGACTGCACATTGGCTCTTCAGTTCTGCTAAGGAGCCTGTGGGGATCTGCTCTGCTTTCCTACTCTGAGTGATCCAAAACCCAAGGGCTCTTGCTGTTCGCAGCATGGCTTTGGAGAGGGCCTCGTGATGAGCCAGTGATGCACTTAATCAAAGTAGGTAACACTTCCTTACCATTACCATGGGAAGACAAAATTAGGTGCACAGTCAGCAGCTAACAGTGCTCTCCTCCAACACTGAGCTGAGGCCGTGGGGACCAGGGGACGAGTAATCTGCATGTGCACAGAGGGCACTCAGCCAGCTCCTGCTCTGAGCAGGGGGATGGTCCAATGTATTCTTTACCAATTTGAAGTTTTCCTTTGGGTGATATTCACAATGTGCACGGCATGCTTGGTCACCCCCAGTGAGCTGGATTTAATTTCATGAAATTATTTCTCATTTTAATTGAATGTAGCAGCGTACGATCAATAAAGGGAAGCGTTATCTTAACCGCTGATCACTAATTCATAAAGACACCAGGCTTCTCCCAATAACACTGATGGGCTGGCTTGCCTGATTGGTTTTAATGTATGCTAAAAAATGGAAATTGAACAAAGCCCTTTCTCCATACCTTGCAAAGAGCTGTTAGCTGACTTCCATTCGTATCACTGCACCACTCCACATCCAGATCTATTTGGAGATTGTGCAGCTGTGTAAGAAGTTTCCACAGAAAGACACAGGATAAAAGGTGTGATACAACATTGCCTAGATCCATATTAGAGCTTCATCCAGGAGTCTCTGTGTTTGATTCAGAAACCAAAGTCTGATAAGATCCAGAGACCTCAATATGAAGTTGTCCTTCTAGGAGGCAGCAAATGCAGTTACAGATAATTGCAATGGAATCAAAAGGCATGGGAGGTGCAGATGCAAAGCACAGTTCACTTCTGCCAGGTCACCTAAAAAAAAAATCAAATAAAGAGTGACTTTATGCCAACTTTATATCCAGTACAGCACAACATGATTAACATAAATCTTGTCGGAAGAAATGCTGTCCGTTGCTTTGAGTAACCCCACAGAAATATGATAATACACCCTTGCTTCATGGGGACAAAGTTCATATTTTTGAGTGAACTGCCATCACACAAATAAAGTAACAACAGCAGAACTGTAGTTTCAGAAAAGCAAAACAAAGTGCTGATTACTAACTCTGCTAGATAGGGATTACCAGGCACAAGACATGGAAGGCTCAGGACGCTATGAATCTGCACAGCAATATCTAAGGTAGCTTCTGACCAGCTCCTTCTGCCTCCTTAGTGCAGCACCAGTGAGGCTGATGTCACATGGAGCTCAGTCCTGCCCAGAGCTCCAACAGAAAGTAAATCCTGGCAAGACTGGCACACACACTGAATCTTGCATTCACAGAGATTGGATTTAATGTGCACCACTCTCGTAGATCAGTTAAATGTATTTTCTCTCAGATATCCTCCCTTAGGGGCTCTTCATCTTGTGTGTGGTTCAGAGGAAGTTTCCTGAATGTATTTGAGAAATATTGATTAGAAAGTGTTTACAAATATAGGACCAAAGCCAACTCGAAACAAAGTCAAAAGTTTTCAGTGAGCACTGGATTTAGCTTGGCAACAATAATATTTCCTATTCCTTTTTCCTCATTTGGTATAAATTTAAATTCATGGCTGTATACTGTAAATGGAAAGATTTGGAATTAAGAAGATGAAATAAAATACCATCTTTTAAATATGCAATACTGAGTTTATAGCTCTTTTCCCTCTGGCATCTTGTCAGTATAAAATAAAAAGGCTCAGGAAATCTAAATGAGAAAAGCCCCACTCCCATACTTTATCAGTGAAGAATATCCATGGCAATACTGCTTTGAAGCTAAATGGTTTTATTTATAGATGAAGCAGTTCTCATAGTTCATTTGCATTTTCTCCAGATTACCATAACCATACATGATCAGTTGTTAAGATCTACAGATATTATCTGTGCAGTGCCAGCAATTCACTTAAATATTCGAAATATGAAATGATAAATAAATTAAAGCGCTCACACAACTTGCCAAACTCACAACAGACTGCAGGAGAACGCAGGGATCTCCAGAGCACAGCAGGGTAATGAGCAGAATGAACTCTCGTGGTCACTTTGTAGAAATATCTAATGACAATGTTGAGAGCAGTGGGAATGGGGAGCAAATGGAGGCCATGGGTGTGGGAGCACCAGAAGGAACAGCGGGAGGAAGAATATAAGGATGGCAGGTGCTGACAGCAGGTCATGATCCAACAGCTCCCAGATAAGAAAAATAAAGGATGCTGAAATAGAGAGTAAACCCATGAGGAGATGGTGGCAGGAAGACACAGAGTAGGGGAAGAGCCAAGTCAATACCCAGATAAAAAAAAGTAAATCCTAACCATGGAGAGATAGACAACAGGATCACAACTACTGTGAGCTCCTGCAGGGTACAAACCAGGCACATTCAAAACCAGCACATACTCAACCAAGTTTCGAAGGTTACGGGATACACAGCAAGGACTAGAGAGCCAGCATAGCTTGTCCTCTTCTCTGTCTCCAGGAATCCTGGCCAAGCCACATGGGAAACATGCCTTGGTGCCTGGATGCCGGCCTGCCCACTTGGACACATTCATCTTGGTGCTTATGAGAGTGTGAGTGAAGTGACATTTGTTCTTCCTCCATTTTTAATTATCACATTATTGTGACATCAGTTGCTACACCTTGCCTTGGAGAACTATAAAAAGCAGCTCCAGCTTTTGCCTTCAACCTTGATGTGGGGGAAGGTGGAAAAGAAGGAAAACCGTACACAAGAAATCACCTCCACTGAAAACAAAAGCAATAAAGATGGGGAAATCTAGAAGGAAATAAGCTTTTTGGTATTTATTTCCTGGTAGAACCACTGTCAGTTGCTCTAGCAGAGGCAGAGAACATGTCATGTTTTATTTCAGAAACCTGTGATTTAGTTCAGATATTTGAGTGTTGCCTGCAGCTCTGCAGGAAAGTTCTTTGCTCGCACTCCTAATAAATATCCACACACAGTTAATCTCCCAACGAGATAACTCTGTCACTGAAGCCCACAAATAGGCACATTTTTTTTCAATAACATTATGCCCCAAAAACTGAAGAAGGCTCAAGGCCAAAAGGCCTCAGCCTCCACGGAGCTGGACCCCAGACTGGGCTGCCCAAGATGGGGAGAAGTGCAGCATACTCTGGCCTTGACTTCATGAAAGTTGGGACTTCAAACTGTACCAGCCAGAACAGACAGGCAACTGTCACCAGGAATATATACCCCAAAAAAGGAATACCAGTAAGGACACAGCTATTCCATCCGAGGTACAAATGCAGGCGGAGGAAAGGTTGCTCCTGTTGACTTCAATCAGTGACTCTCACTCTGGTATTACACGTCAGAAGAGGGACCTTTAACTGGGACTCATGATGGACACAACGAACACAAGCACCTTTCCTACAGCCAGCATAAGGGACTGCTCAGGGTATTGACAGCTAGTCTGTTCACTGCAGTTAAAAAAATGTCCAGGAACCAAGAGCTGCTTTCAGTTTTATCAAAGAGCCATCAGCACACACACCTAAAGATTAAGTGAAAACCATCTACTGCAGGATTCTTGCAATAATTTAATGCACACCACAGGGCCATCCAAAAATCTCATGAAAACAACCCATACTCTTTAGCTCCAGTAACCATATTACTGGAAATAGATTTTGCACAATCCTCCTTCAAACAGCCATTTAAACCCAGGCTTAAAGGGGATTATGCTGTTTGCTGATTTAAGCTGAAAGGGAAGCTGGTTCCAGTCATCTGGGGGCTCCAGAGGCAAAAGCTCATCTGCCAAATTCCCTCTTTATCCGAGTACAATGTACGGCATCTAAATTGTGATGATAATCTTGAAGCAAAATGACTTTGCTTTCAAAGATAATGTTTAAGCCAGTTTCTGAAGCTTTTCTGGCTTTTCAAGGGATTGTTTCAACTTTAGTCTAACGGTGATATATGTTGCCTGATCTGCTTGATCTATGAAAGGTGATTTACTTCAATATCAGTAAAGATAACCCTTCTGGAAATCCTCATCTTGTACCCAAAACACAGAGGCCAGTCAGCTTTCTTACAGGTACAAGCTGCAGAGAAAGGAAACATTGAAAGCACAATTAAATAACGGGTTGTCATGGGACATAAATCCAGCATTTATCTCCAGTTCTGCTGCCCACTCCTCACATTTCCCTGGTCACATGTAGCATCCCCACTTGCAAAGAAGTGGGCTGGGCCCAGCCATGGCTGATCCCCTGGGATAGACCCCACCTGCAGTGCTGAATCCAGCTCTGGGGTCCTCAGCACAGGAAGGACATGGACCTGTTGGAGCGAGTCCAGAGGAGGCCACCAAGATGATCAGAGGGATGGAGCACTTCTCCTATGAGGAAACACTGAGAGAATTGGGATTGTTCAGCTTGGTGAAGAGAAGGCTCTGGGGTGACCTAATTGCAGCCTTCCAAGACCTGAAGGGGGCCTACAAGAAAGAGGGAGAGCAACTGTTTACAAGGGAATGTAGTGACGGGACAAGGGGGAGTGGTTTCAAATTGAAAGAGAGCATGTTTAGGTTAGATACGAGGAAAAAATTCTTTAGAGGGTAGTGAAGCACTGGCACAGGTTGCCCAGAGAAGCTGTGGCTGCCCCATCCCTGGAAGTGTTCAAGGCCAGGTTGGACTGGGCTTGGTCTAGAGGAAGGTGTCCCTGCCCATGGCAGGGGGTGGAATGAGACGATCTTAAAGGTCCCTTCCCATTTTGTGATTCTCTGATTTTGGCACTTATTCAGCCCTTGTGGTTCAGTTGCTGCCATTTGCTCCAGAAAAGCTGAGAGAACAGCCGTGTTCCCATGTAGCAGCAGTGGCCAAGGCACCTGGAGCTGTCCTGGTCATCTCCCTACAAGCACCAGCCCAATGGCACAGGCCACAGAACTTGCTTTCTGCATCACATACTATTTATTAGGGAGGGCAAACCTTTTGTCTCCAGGCAAATTAGGGTACACACTGTGGAGTATGGCAGAGTCCAGGCCTCGTGCAGGTTCTCCTCTTGTTATTGTCACAGGAAGGAAATGTGATAAATCCCACATTGATCTCCAGGGCTGATGGACACCAAGGCTGTTCAGACAGATGAACGTAGGAACTACAGCCTATGTTGTCCCTCACACCATTTCTTTGCAAATTCCTCTGTTATTTTTGCTATTTTGTACAGTGGAAATGAAAAAGCAAAGGAGGGATCATGTGGTGAATATGAACATGCTCACTGCTCCCAGTATTCCCCATACCATATACTGGTCAGACACTGCCTTACCAATTGGGGTCTCTGGTGACACACATCATTTTTCTTCCTGTTATCACAGTTGGGATACTTTCCTTTCCAGACTCTAACCTTTATTTTCCATGATTATTAACACTTGAAGAAAAGGCAACAAGAATGTATAATACACTACAATGAGAATTTAAAAGGCAATGCAGCGGAAAACTGTTAATGGTTAAATGCATCATTATGTCCAGCAATATTACACAATTAACAAATTTAATCACTTACACTCTAACACTGCAAACTTCCATTAAATGTGTAATTTCATATATGAAATAATTATTCATTTATCAATAGGATATGACTCTACTTCAGTACAAAAGTAAAAAATACAATTAGATTCAGCAGGGCAGAACGAATTTCTGGTGGTAAGATGGGCTGGAGCTGTGTGTGCAGCATTTCCGTGAGGCCTCACAGTCAAACTCATAATTCTCACAGGACAATGCCTCTAAATATCTCAGGTCATTAGCAAAATTACATAGCTAATGAAGGGCAAATTAATGGAGCTCTGGAACATTTTATAAGCCTGTAAGAACAGCTACTTGTTATACATCACCAAGAAATAATTGCAGCAGAGTCAATCTCATGAACTCATTAAGTTTTAACAATACAAACTGGGCAAGCTATTCCCCAAGGAGAATCTCCTCTGACTGTGTGGCTGATAAGTCCCCAGGCTCTGAAGGTGATCCTAAGGGGGGCTAGGAAGATGAGACCTCAGGTGTGCAATACAGGCCAGCTTTGGGTGACAGTCCCCACCATCCAGGGCAGGGAACTGGGGAAACCCAAGCTGCCTGCACTAGGGCAAACCACACCTGGAGCATGTCAAGGGACTGCACACAAATACTAAATGAGTTCTCAAGAAATCCATCATATTCCTACTGAGAACGTGCAGGAGAAATTATGGGGGGATGACACTGAGGCAGGAGAAAGAACCAGAGACACTTGTGAGGCTTTGCCATATTCCCCCCCAGGGCAGTGCTGGCAGGGCTGTGCCAGCACAGTCCATGGCACACAGACCATCCTGCAGGAAACCCCGATGTGGGGCACTTAAACACACCTCTGAGAGCAGGCAAGCCTGAGTCCCAGGCATCCAGAACCAGCACTGCATGTGCCAGCAACAAGGAACTTCGGTAGAAGGAGTAGCACACCCTGAAACAAATTAGGATGAGTTTTTGTACCACCAGGAGCTGAGAGCTGCTGCTCTCAGTTGGTCCCAAAATGTTTTCAGTATCACAGCACAGAGCAACATACAAGTTGAAAGGGCAAAGACGCTGAAGACAGAAATTCCATGTAAAGGTTTTCACAAGTCATGTAGTTTTGCTGGACCTTCCACACCACCCCCCCCAGCCTGTTCCACTACAGCTGTTTCTAGGGGGGCTCAGATTTCCACACAGTTCTCACTGGGGTGGGGACAATCACCACTGAAGTGAGAATTTTCATGATTTCAAACTCACTTAAGCACCTAAAAAAGCAGACCATCATCTGACACACTCCACTGTAAGCACATTGCAGGGAATTGTAAAAGCAGAGTTCAACATCCTGCTGTGCTGTTTTGAACCCAAAATCTTGAAAGATGACCCATAAAACCTGATCCAGTAAGATCCATCTAAAATGTGTTTGAACTAGAAGTGTACTGCAGAATAAGTATAATTGCCAAATTCAAACTTTGCATAATATTAGGCTTTGTCATTACCCCAGCATCCAAGCTCCCTCACTGCTATTACCACAAACATCTGGTCAAGGCAGCCTCACTAGCATAAAGCAAAACACCTCTGAAGGATTTTCTGCAAGTGTTTTCACATGTGGCCCCTACAAATGTATTTTTCCCTGTACGTATCAAACCTGTTGGTTCTTTCTTAAAAACATATGAGTAGTACTAGTTTTTTCTATTTCAAAAAACCAAACCCAGTAGTCCCCGAGAGTGACAACACAGTCTGGCAAACAAATATCACTCTTAGGGACACTTGGTGTTTTGCTTTGGGAAGAAATACAGACTGTCAGTACAAACCACTCAAGTGATGGCTAAAGCTGATCCAAATTTCCCCTAGCTTTGAGATGTAGCAATATTTCTAGGGGGTAAAAAAAAAGAAAAAAAAATAAATTAAATTATACCATTCAATCTAGCAGGAGGTTGGAACAAACTTATGGCTTGCAGAGCCTCCTCAAGTCCCAAACCCAATACTTATGGATTCTGGAGAAAACACGCTTCATGTTCGCTGCCCTCTGATACTCTGGTGAAACTGCAGTAGGCTGGCAGGTGGTCAATAAAGTCAAAAAAAATAACTAGGTGAAATGACAAAAGTCTTAAATCTGCAGGAAAAACAAGAGTTTTTCCCAGGGCAAGTGTATAATGTAGCATGTATGCTAGAAACAGCACTGCCCAACTAGACTAGAAGTAAAGGTCTCAGAGGCCCTATGGAATCCACTGAAGAAAATATAAGAAATTTCAACTGGAAGACAAGTCTTTTGATTTCTCCATATAGCTACTGATTCACATATAACTATTACAATCCCAGGTCTATAGCTTAATAGCCCTCTTATAAAAATTAACATCACAATAGTGACTATATTCCACAGCCCACATCAATGGCAGCTCTCCAGAGCTCCCAACTTCAACAGCTCCCTGGGCAACAAGTTTCATAGGCTAATTCAACACTGTGTTGTCTTTACTAATTTCATTAAAGCTCCTTATTGATTTCATACCAAAACTGCCCCCTCCTGCTCTCAGCACTTCCAAATCTCCTGCAGTTTTTAAACCTTAGACATTGCATAATTTCATCTTAACCACCTAATGAACTGTAAAGGACTCCTATATAAAACAGCCCTTTGTGCATAAGGAAAGACTCCATAGGACCATAAAAAAGGAACCACGGAAAATAATGATTCATTTCTCAGCTTCCAGGAACGCTGCTGGTTTCACTGCTGCCCACAGTGGAGTCATAGATGCTGCTTTGCTGAATTCCTGACTGACTGCAGTCAAATATATCACACTGGGCAAAGGTGAACTCTGGCAACATCACTGGATGCCTTTGCCTGACATCCCATCATTTCCCACTGCAACATGCTGGGGTTTCTGCCAGCCCATTCCCAGCACTTTATTGGCTGCAGTGGAAAATAATGCTCTTCACATCCTATGACAAAGGGTTACAGAGAATGAGCAAACAATTTTCTTGCTGGGCCAGTATCAGCACATCTCAATTCAGTTCAGACTTGTAACATCTTTAACAGAATCGAGAGTGCAAGATCTGCTACTCATACAGCGTGGGGAGAAGGTCAATGTCTGGTGAGTAGGTTTTATGCTCTCTAAAACATATATCAGCTTTGGAATTCCTAGGCCATTTCTCTTGGTTCCACTGTGCTGACTGCTCCCAGGAATACAGAACACAACAGATGATGTTAGCCATGGGTTAGGTCCATGAGCCATCCCCAAGGTTTGCAGTACCATCTATTGCATAGAGTACCTGCCACCTTAGAGGATAACCTGGGGAATGGAAGCATTACATGGGGTTCAGTTTAGGCTCAGTCCTTGCATGTTGGAGAGCTGCCCAAATTCCTGGAGCAACCGGAGTCTAAGGGACCACTCTAATGATTAACCTGAACCAGGTTCTTTAAAAGGCCTATACATTTTTGTCTATTCCCTTTTATTCTGCATTCTAATAATCTTTTCAGTGCAAGGACTGTCTCCTATCACATGTTCTCTGACAGAGGTAATTCATATAGCACAACTTCAAGTATCGGTCCTGAAGAAAAAGGTTCAGCCTGGTCTCTGTACACAAGAAGAAGAGCAGCAGCTACTCCGGGGGCAATTTGATTTTGACCAGGCAATGGCTACTTTATCTCTGTCTCCACACATCACATTTCTTCAAAGGAAGAGTCAGATTTTCAGTGAGACTTAATTACAAATTGAAATTCGCTTTTTTATTAATACAGACAGTGCAAGATTAAGTTAAATTAGCTGTTTTGTTGAACACTTGTGCTATCCAATTAAATTTTTTTAGAAATATATTATGAGAAGATCACAATCAAAGCTGAATTAATTTCAAAGATGAATGCCACTTTTTATGCATCGAGTATTAATCTATTAGTAGTTCCTGTGAAATCAATTGGGCTCTTGTAAGGTATAATACTCTGCAGAGGAGGGGAAAGTATAACTGGCTCCTTTGAAACTCACTACATATCTGTGAAGAGTATTTGATGCTGCTATACAATTATGCTAAATTATTTACACAATTACTAAGAGATTTTTTTATCCCCCACCCACAGGATATTGAAGAACCTTCCAATCTGTCCAAATGTAAATATAAGAACCAGCCTCATCAATAAAAACCCAAACCAACCACTGATTGTGCACAATGTTTGGCACACACTGACACCTCAGCAGTGTTCCCTTTAGCCAGAGTGCAGCAGCTACTGCAAACACAACTGGCAAACTCAAATTAATGTCACTGCACAAACACTGCAGTAAAACTCTCCCAAGGCTGGCTGGACTGTAGGTGTTAAAAACAGCTCCTGAATGCTCCTAGAGCACCTTGGCTGGAATTGCTCTGAGGTCTCTGCTTCAGTACAGCTTCTCTGACCACTGTCCATCCCAATGTGCCTGAAAAAGTTAACAACTTCTGTATTTTGTCTGTTATTTTCAATCCCTGAGGCTGGCATCCCTAAAAAGAAGACATAATGAGTGGAGCAGAATCCTAACCCAATATGAATCCAAATAAGTGAATTCAGATAAGCTGAGAACACAGCTGGGAAGCACAAACCTCCTTCCTGGTGGAGGCTGCGTTCCCTTTGCAGTAACAGAAATGCCGATGGCAGAAAGAAGCAGCTGCTACATTTCTAAACCTGTAAAGCTCCAGCACATGAGCAGATGCAACAGCCCCCCAAAACCAGGCCTATGTGAAAGCTCTGGTCCAACACGATGAAACTCTTCCCTCGTGTATTTTTTAATATATCGTGATCTTCAATATGGTGATTTTCAAAAACCCACCCAGCACTCACAGCAGCTTTCTGTAAAGAACGGCTGGAAAAAACACAAACTTCAGGAAACTGCCACAAAAAGCTAAAAAAAAGAACAAAAGAATACTAATGAACTGCAGTGACTCAGATCCCTGAGAGGTTTATTTCTGGACTGCCAGTAAAACTGGACGATCCTGATTATGGGAAGGATATACCCATACACACACACCTCTGGAGCAGAAGCTCTTCTGGCCTGAGCACAGCAGTTGTATGAAGCTGCATTCATGGCCCAGGCTTCCTCCTCTCTCCTTGCCATCCCTTCACATGAAGAACATCCTCTAGACACGAGAACCAAGCTCTCCGAGCTAAAAACCAAACAAACCAACCCACATCCAGTTTTAAGGCCTGAAGTCATGTAAGAAGCCTAAATCCAGATCCCTAAGGCAAACTCTAGTTCCAGGGACTGTTTCCCTGGTTTGAAACACGGCAGACTGACTGGATGATGGCTTCTGCACGTCTGCACAGCACACTCATTCCACAGACTATGATCTGAACGCTCAAACCCCAGAAAAGCAACTGGGCTTTTGATAAAAATGACATTATGAAAATATAGACAATAGACTTGTTTCTCAGAAACTGAGACATAAGAGACTGTTTCTTCCAGCCCTGCTACAAACTTCCCATCTGACACGAGGTGTCTTGTACTGTGTGATACTTCCTATTTTCAAAATGTTTATCTTTAGTCTCTAAAACTCATCAAGGTTCCAAGGCAGGATATGATCTAAAATCTGTCTGTCCACGTGACTCTTCCTCCTTGTGCCCCAGGTAACCACAAGCTTGGAATCCTTGTTACCACATCGTTATTCCCACTGGCAGTGCTCTGACTTGAGATAAGTAGTCATAATGTGCTCTTCTGAAGTACAGGGTGTTCTGAATGGTCAGCACAATGCTATGCTGATATACAGTTTTTCTAGCACTAGGCATCGAAATGCTGGTTCAGGAAATCTGAGCACGAGTTCAGTTTTAGAAAGCAACTCTAAAAACAGTGCCTCCTTACACAACGTGTCTGTTAAGAGTTCCAGAGTTATTTTTTTGACAAGGATAAATTGAGGGGCCTATCTTCTGCTCCTGTCAGTGCTGTGAAAAGCTCTAGGAGAGAGTCAAATGTCACCTTCTGCCAAACAGTTTGCAAATGTGTAGTTCTGTCACAGGAGATATTAAGGGAATCACCCAGGATATCACAACAACTTAGTAAGCCATCTGGGAGAAAATTTAACTCCCTGAGATGTGGCACTAGCCTCCTTCAGAGTAGCTGTGCTGTCACCATGGAATAGGTGTGGTGCTTCCACTGGGGAGCTTGCTTCTATGGTGACACACTACCAGGTTGTAGCAGCCCCAGACACAACTTGACATGGTCCCCAGCTCGGGCTGCCTTTGCACCTCAAAAGCTGCTCTGCTTTGTACAGCAGTGATCAGACTGAGCAGCTTGTGTTTGCTGCAAAATCACTGAGCTATACAGGGACTACAGCAGCAACAAGGAGCCCCTTGAGGAGCCTTTCCTGTGGTACTGTGCAAGTCAGTCCTGTCAGAAAGGTTAGCAAGAAGGGAGAAAAACATCCACCCAAGGCACGTCATTAGGTGCAGCAGACAGGATTCAGCCAAAAATCTGGTGCAAAGTAGGTAAATGTACCTGCCTTGTTCCAGGCCAAGCACTGGGAATTGGTAAACTGTTTATCTGTGCTGAAGTTGCTTGTTCAACCCTGCCAGCTGCAGCTGCTCCAGAAGTGTGGACTGTGCTTGTGGGGACAGGCTGAGCAGGCACTAATGGATGGAATAAAAAGTGGTCAGGGAAATTGCCCACGTGCAAATGTCTCACCACAGTCTGGATCATCTCTGCCCTTCAGCAGCCCGGTATCCCTGGCAGGCAGCCTGCTTCCCGCTGGATCACTCCCAACACCCACCTGAGAGATGCTCAACCCACCCGACTTTCTCACTTGCAATAGTCCTGGCACTGTCACAGCACCAGCTCAGCTTTTGTGCTCTGGTCATCTAATCCACCTTGCTATCACTGAGAGAACAACCCCAAAAAACAAGTTTTTGTGCCTGAAGAAACCGACTCAAAGAATTGCTGCAAATCACTGCACCGTTTCTTCTTACTTCTGAATGGGAATAAAGAGCCAGTTATGCCCCCTCAAAAATTCTTCTGTGTCTTGCATTAAAACACAATTAAAATATTAACATATCCTGATCATCAATTTATAATCAAGAGAAATGCCTTCTCAGTAACGGGAGCTGCACTGCCAGGTCAGGGCCAGCACAGTCAGGCTGTTCTGTACAGCAGGGAGGGTGGCTGACTGTGGGAGGGTACAGTGTCACCTATGCTGGCTCATGTGGCCTTTTTGGACTATTTAACTCTGGTTGAACCAGCAAGAAATATTGGTGAATATATTTCTGAATGCAGGGACAACAGTAACTGTGTTATTTTAAACAGATTTTGTTGTGAGACTGTGGTTCTCCTAGAAATGAAACAGAAGATGGGAAAGCAATTCACCTGCCTGGGAGAGCACACCTAGCTCTGACTTCAATTCACTTCTGAATAAGGTAGCCTCTTTGAAAAGTCAAGTTAAACACTGCAGTAACACCAGATTTAGGCATCTGAAGGATTTGTTTGTAACTACGGAATTCAGACAGTGAAAGCAAAAAGCAGTTAACTGCCTAAATAGGTAGTAAATATGCCTACTTAACACCTATTTAGTGCATGACTTCAGCTGCATTATCAGGCTTTTAGTTTATTGTTGCCAGTTTGTAGCAACTTTGTCACAATAGAAAGAAAAAAAACCAAAAGAAAGAATTAAAAGCTAGAAATTAAAAGAAAGAACTGGTTTAGGAAAGGGAATCTCACCAGATTGTGGTTATCAGAAACCATTTAAATGGTTTCAAGTGGGCTTTTATCCTCTTAACTTCTTACATCTTTCTGCATCCCATTGTTAATTCAGTAACTCACACTGTGAGGCTGCTGTTTACAATTACATATAATTTATTTTGCTAACACATTAAATGAAGTGTCTGAAATAAGCTTCTAAATTAGTTTCAATAGAATAGTTGTTATATTATCATTAAATTTCAACATATTCCATGCAGAAAATTTGCTTCTATTTTGACTATTATCCCTAAGATAATTTGCAAAAGATACAGAGGTGTGACTTGATTAAATGCATTCAAATAGCTAAGATGTTTCTGCACTTAATTTCATTAAAGAAAATAGCTGTTAGATATTAATTAGCATATCTACTACATGCCATTGTTTGACTCAAAGATCATCCTTTATCTAAATGCATTTGCTTTTGGCAGCAAAGCACAAATCCAATAGAACAACTTAAATTCCAAGCATACCACAGATGAACTACAGTACTGTCCTCCAAGATGTAAGTTTGCAACATCCAGCATCTATATAAAAGTCTGTAAAAAAACCCCAAACTACTATAGTTTTAATAATAATAATAGTCAAAAAGAGTTTCAGAACTTATATATTAGAAAACTTATTTTCACAGACCCTAATGAAGTCACTCTGGCAGCACCTTTATCTTGGTACCCAATAATTTTCAAGAGTGATTAAGACCCAGCAAAAAGTTAGTGTTCAAAATTCCCGTCAGCATCTGTGTGAGAAGGGACCCAGACTGTCTCCTTGCTTAAGACCATAATGTCCCAAACCACATCAAACCTGACTCACAGTGACTGACAGTGCTGCCAACTCCAACCCACAGTGTATTATAAACTAATCACCTCCACAGTAATTAATATGGCAGGAGAAGTGGTGAGGCAGAGGGTAAACCCCTCCACATGGGAAGGACAGTAGGTCTGCTGCCTGGAATTAACCATCCAGTGCAATAATGCACACAGTTCACCAAAGAATCAGGCTGAGCTGCTATTTTCACAGATAATTACACAGCAATAAGAAAACCACACTGATTAGATCTCTACACCATTTTCGAGACAATAATATTCAGATTTGCTTAATACCAACTGTGCTATTTAATTGTCAGGGAGCATCATTTTCTGCAACTAAATTGCAACCACCACAAGGCATCCACGGCATCCAACAACCTGGCAGCACCTTCTGCTGCTCCCTGTCGGAGGAAACGGGGCCAGGTCACTCACACCATCTGCTGCAGAGGGGAGCTGGGCACTCGGGACCGTTGGGTGAAGACCCCCTTAGACAGGAGACGTGCAGTTCAGGGGGAAGTAAATGAATTTTAAAAACAATCAGAATGAGAACACAAGTCCGGGGAAATCTTCGCTCCAAATTCGAGATCTTTCTATCCTACAGAACAAACCCTGACTTTTATTAACAAAGTGTTACTTTTGGGTACTTGTGCTCATTTTTATTCTGTCGGGGATTGCCAACACTGAGAAACCAGCTTTGACTAGAGCTGACTGGGAAACCAGAAGTGTTACTGGTTTCACAGCAGATGACAACCAAAGCAGTAAGAAGCCCAGGAAAGCAAAGAGTCTGAAGACTTTGATTCTAAGTCACCCTGGAACATAGGTTTGCACTGTCACACAGGACACCACAGGTTGGCAGTTACTGTTCCCATCCCTCCTGTTATCCCCTTCCCCTCTGCTGACACACCTTGCTGGGAAGGTCAGCCCAGTCCTAACTGGGCTTTCACTGATGTCAGGGGCAAAGCTGTTTTCCGTGGCAATATGGAAGTCATCCCTCAGCATCTGCAGCAGCACTAAAATGTTACTTATAGGGCTTGACCCTCTATACAATTCTACATCAAAAAGTAAATTCAGTCAGAGCCACTTCAGCACAGCTGGTGCTCATAAAAGGTCCATCTCCTACAGGCAGACCTTGGGACAGTGGAGACAGTTGGAGCTGTGCTTGCCCATGAACTGAACAGGACCATTTCCAGCAGCATCATCTGCTCATGCCCATGCAGTCTCTCTCAAGCCCTTCTAATAGGAATAAGACAACAGGTATTTTAATTTGAGCCTAAAGAAACTTGGCTCCTGGCTTCATTTACAGTCTTTATTAAATATACAAATAGCACTTATAATGTAACTTACTCGCTTGCCTGCCTTCCATGCCAACTCTCAGCGTAGAATTAATGTTTTGATGGAATAATAAACCTCTCAAAATCTGAGCTGATAATGGACAGTCACGTTAGATGCTTAAATTATAGCAGCATGAACAGCCTTGCAATAATCAACCCCACAACTGCCAAAATGTTTTCATTGTTCATTAACTGGAACCTTTTTTGCATTGCTAATCCTACTGAGCTGCCATTCTCATTACCATTCCAAGCACTATCTGTAGCACATCTCTGGATTTCTCTTCCACCCAAACATACAATCTTATTCAACTGACAGACTGTTAATGTATTAAAAGCACAGAAATGGCTGCTTTAGAGCAACTGCAATAAATCCACAGTGCAAGCACCTTGAGGGGAAAGTTCAGTTTAGTCTTAAAGAACTTTCGCTTAAGTAGAAAAACAGAAGACCTTTTACTGAAGAGAGCACAATACTAGAGTTTAAGTTCCAAATCCAAAATCCATTGAAGTTACTGGGAATCTTTCCACTTATTTCTGTGTACACTGAACTGTTTTAACTCCCTCCCTTCCTCTTCTGCTCCCCCCAAGCATGAATAAGTGAATCCACTGCAGATAGTGGATTTTCTTGCAGGGAGCACAGATGAGGTCTGTGTAGGGAAGGCTCTGTATTTAATGTCCTGTGTTACCAAGGCCATTTCCTCTACTCTCACTCCACAGTGGCAGAGGTCAAAGAGTTCAAAGGCTCCAGCAATCCTCCTCAGTCCACAAGCCAGGTCCTTTCTTCACTAAATTTATCAAAATTTTGCACAAAATTTACCCCAGACTCTGAAAAGCTGTACTTCATCCCTCCATCTGCACCTTGTTTGCAAGCAAAAAGGAACAGCCCAGAGCCACTGGTTTACATAGCATCCATTTTCTGGGGAGGAAAACATGCAGAAAGCATCTTCTACGGCAACAGAACCCAGTTCTGGATGTCAGCAGCTCATCCATTAAAGGAGAGCAGGAAAGAGAGACTGTCACTTCACACTCAGTCGAGTAGATAAAACAGAGTCAGTAACTTGTTAGTGGTGGGCAGTTCACTCACATAACCATGAGAGAGGGTTTTCGGAAAGAAAAGCCAGATGTGGAGCTTGGCTCATTTTCCGTGTGAGTGACCCTCTTGTTTTCAAGTCTAACAGCCCCAAAACAAGGAGGTTAACAAACTCTTAGGCATTATCTTCAAGAAATTTCAGCCTTGAACCACTGATTTGTTCCAAAGAGACAGTTGATTCCTTCAGCTGAAAATCAGGGAATATATTTCTCTCCGCTTCTCAACAGAAACTGCATCTCCAGAGAATATCACGTATGAAGAAGCAGCATGAATTGTTCAGAGATGGAGCATTTTCTGAGTTGTTCTTACAGCAAAAACTTTCAACACTGAAATAGCTCTGAATGGATGTAAGGCCTCTGAATTCTCAAATCAGGCAGAAGCAAATACATAGATACAACATTGCAGCTTCTCTTCTTCAATATAATTTTATAACCAACTAAATACTCATTCTACATTGACAAAGGCTCTGAACATATTAATTAAGAAGGAGTTTTGTATTTGGAGGCAGCTAAGCTGTTTTTCACTAAAGCCCACATAATTTAATTTATTCCATCTTGATGACTAAAAGCAGGAAGAAATGTTCTACACAGGCACAGAGAATCAGTTTTTGTCCTTACTTCTGCCATCTCCAGGGACCAACTAAAGTGTTTCTTTATAGTTTCCAATATAAAATTATTGGAACTATGCATACACTGAGTATCATACATTCCCTTGAGACACTGTCCCTTGAAAATCAAATAGCAGGCCTCAGGGACAGAAGGGTTAAGGGCAGGTGTAGAACATGCCTTTCCTAAAAAAGCTCTTAAAAATATTTTTCTTAGGCTATGACACAAACCACCAGCTTATGAAATAGCTATTTTCATGAAATCAGTGTGCTGGAGTTGGACTCTGGGAGCAAAATTCCAATTACAAGAACTGTTGCCCCAAAGCAGCTCATGTCAGGAAGAGCAGCAGTAAGAACTTCCTCCACAATGACCATCCCCAACTTGTAGAAACCTCTGGAGTGCCAAGACTCAAGACAAATCTTTTTTTAAAGAGAACTGCTTTTCTAAGTTGAATAAAGAGAAAATAAATCCCCTCTTTAAATCAGTATGATTAAAACAGAAGATCCACAGAAAGTCCCATAAAAACTCATCCCAAATTCTCACCAACTCCCATAGTATTGTATCTGATATTTTGGCACTGTAAGTATTTCAAAATTTTCTAATCCAACCCACTTATTTCAGTACTCCTCAAATATCAAGGTATGAGGAAAGAAAATTCTCTGTTACTGCCGAAGTCTGAAGGACTGGTGGTGACCCCAGCTCTTATCCTTTTGAAGCATCCCAGCCTTTGTACTACAAATTTGAGTTCCTTAGCACAGCCTCCCTAACCTAAAATATAACAGATTTTCAATCACTTTACTATAAAACCTCAAAAAAGCAGCAAAGTTGGTTTTGAACTAGTCAGAAGGCAGACTCTTGAGACCAGGCTAAAACTTGCATCAAAGAGAATTTTCAAGCAGCCTGAAAAGCACATGCAGAGAGTGGTTTATATTCTCTTCCCCAGAGATCTTTTAGCTTAAACAGGCAAGACTAAGGTTTGACTTTGATTTGGCCAAGGCCAGACAGACATTAAACACAACTTTCATGAATTAATGCCTATGAAATTCATTATTAGAATGTATGGAATTCTCCAAGGCCTCAAGATATTCTCTAGTACAGTTCAATTACAAACCAGTTTCCACCCAGGCACAACTAAGTTCCTTATGCAAACTTGATAAAAAGTCTGTAGCAGGACCAATATAATCTTGACAGAACAATATTCCTACTAAGTACACTTAATAGTCCTACACAAAGCACAGACTGCTACCATTTCCAGCCTGCACTACACTTCTGTAGTTAGTAGATCTAAGTTTAAGTGAGGACAAAACTCATCCTTAGCAATGCACTCATTGAGTGATAGTTATAACATATAACGGCTTGGTTGGAAAGGGCCTTAAAGATCTTGTTCCAACCCCCTGCCATGGCTGGAAGGATCACCTCCTGCTGGTCCAGGACATGGTTGGCTTCCTGAGCTGCAGGCACACACTGCTGGGTCATGTCAAGCTTCTCCTCCACCAACAACCCCGAATCCTTCTCCTCAGGGCTGCTCTCAGTCCACCCTCCACCCAGCTTGTACACTTGCAGCCCATATGCCCATATGCAGGACCTTGCACTTGGCCTTGCTGAACCTCATGAGGTTCACCCAGGCCCACCCCTGCAGCCTGTCCAGGTGCCTCTGGATGGCATCCCTTCCCTGCAGTGAGCGACGGCACCGCACAGCTCAGTGTCAGCGGCAAACGCGCTCAGGGAGCTCTGATCCCACTGTCCATGCTGCTGATAAAGATGTCTGCACTGCTCCCAGTGCCATCCCCTGAGGAACATCACTTGTCTCTGCTCTCCAATCGGACACAACTCTTGGAGTGTGACCACCCAGCCAATTCCTCACCCACCAAGCAGTTCATCCATCAATTCCTTGTCTCTCCAGTTTAGAGAATGCAGATCCTTTCACAGATGCTGAAGAAGCAGGTCAACATGGGATGTAACTCATTATAAGACTCTGGAGACCTTTGTCTTCACGCAAGCGGATTAATCCATATTCTCCAGAAATACTATGGACACTGGCTGCTGAGAAATACCGGACTTCGGATGATTATGGTATGCCATAATCAACTTCATGTTTACTGGTGTTGTTTTCTTTCTTTTCTTAAACCAGTTTCTTAAATGAGAACTAGAAGAACGAAGAATACAATGGATCTAGAACAGAAAATCTGTGGACATTTAATCTATGCCATCAAGGGTAGGCAAAGCCTGGCTGCACTGCCACAAAAAAACCCTACTCAGTGAAGCAGAAGGTTCCATCTCAGTGAAACTCAGCTGATTATAGGGTTGAATAAATCCTGTAATAACAGAGTTGTATGACAAGCAGAGGATAGGCCAGGCAGAGACTACCTTGACCTTCACTAACTGGAGTCCAATGGGCAATTATCCATCCTGTTCTCTCCTCTGATGCAATCGCTTAGGGAGGAGATGAGATATAGCTCACAAAATTTGACCATCAAACTCCAGGAGAACACCTACAGAAGGGAGAAGAAAATGACTCCAAATTGAAAACTGAGACAATGTGTTAGAAATAGCATTACAGCACCAAAAAAAAAAAATAAAAAAAAATAAAAATCGTAGCTCTCAAGCCTTCTACAAGCTCCAAGATAAGTGATATGTCTGACAGACAAATGAGAGTTGAGAAGATTGCCTGATGTGCAGCAGGCTGAGAAGAAAAAAATCGAAACCACTGTTTAACAGAAGTCAGACTCTGATCCCCGAGTGCTCCTGTGAAAGAAATCAAACCACTTCATCACCATATTTTCTCCCCTTCCCTTCTATGTGCCAGCTACAAGTTGCGCTCTGAAAAAATACTTGGCATGAGAAGAGCTTTAAAAAGCCGTGATCTTAATTCCATACTAGGAGGCTAACTTTTTTTTTTTAGTGTTTCAGGATGTGAAATTCCATATGTTAGAGTATAATGAACCTGAGGTAAATAATGACCTGGGAAGGCATCCTTTCTTGGACTTGACTTTTGTTCACACTAACACTAGTGACCTGTACAGAGCTCCAGGAACACACAAAGACAAAAATCTTGCTACCTTACTTCAGGTAAGAGCACCAAAAGTGCTTTTCCTGCTTTCCCAGGAGAGAGGATCCAGGCAGCTGCTGCTGGAACTCTGCACTCTGGGTTTCCTCAGGGGAACTCAGTGCACAGCAGTAAGCAGAGAGTGTTTCCACACAGCTCTTTTCACATTCCTTGGTTTGTAAGAGCATCCCTTTACATCCGCTGAGACGACAGAGACGTGGATTTTCAACTCTTGTTCTTACCCAGATACCTTGAAATACACCAAGAAATTTGATTTGCGTTATGTTTTCCTGCCTAAACCTCAAAAATCTGTAGATTACATTTCAGACAAGTACCACAAGGAATGCTGCTTCCATACCAAGGTCCAGTTTCAGGTTGCCACGGTGTGAAGTCTGATGCTGGGGGAGCCACCCTCCAATCAGTCAGAAGTGATACATGTCTTAATATTGCTTTTTCCAACAGTTCAGTGTTTGTCCTAAGTTTCCCAGAGATTCTTCCAACTAATTTCCTGTCAATAAGCCTGACATAAAAACCCCTGCCAAGCAATTAATCCAGCTATTGCATGCCCAGCTTTAAACATGTAGCCAGCACATATGGGAAATGGATCCCTTCTGCACTTGAACCAGCTCTCAGAAGTGGGGAACATTCCAGGGTGTGCTGTCCATTACAATTCTGATTTAAACACCAACCTCACTGCTGCTAATCTTCTGTCTCTGGCTCTTACAAGCAGGCTACACTTGGCTTCTTCAGTTAAATATTTCAATTCCCAGTCATATTGGAAATCCAGCCTTTTTCCATGGCATAGTAGCACAAGCAAAATTGGCAATTACACTGATGTTCTGTTTATCATACAAACATAACCCCTAAAATCTGCAGTGGAGAAAGGAGTATTTTGTTTCCCACATGGAGATGGGAAGTGTATCATTAGACAATTTACTGCTATTGATAGTTTATATGTATTAATTGTCTGCTAAAAACACTGAAATACACGCTCACAAAGTAAAGGAGAAATCCTGCCAGCTCTTGAAATAGGTATTTCATCCTATTTAGACAATATTTAGATGATAATTCAGATCACAGTTGGAGAGTAAACACTAATTTGTGAATTTAAGCACAGATTTCCTTTGTCATTTTATTCAGCAAAATGTTTTGCTGAATAACAAAGGGAAAGAAAGAAAAAAAAGAGACAATTAATTAAATAAAATCACGACAGCGTGTAAAATGGGATTGCCTAAATACAACATATGTTGTCAGCTTTGTTCTGACATATTTTGAGGTTTCTTCTTCAATAGCTCTCCAGTTAGAATGGCATGACCTCATTAGAAGAGTGAATGGGGGACATACGACTTTTTTCTAGATAAGTGAGGAGCATAACTAAAACTTGCAGGCAATTATTTTAAAAATAAAGATTATAAGCTCTCCTATCCCATACATGGAATGCCACAGAATCATAGAATCATAAAATCAACTGGGTTGGAAAAGACCTCCGAGATCATCAAGCCCAATCCTTGATCCAACCCCGCTGTGGTTCCCAGCCCATGGCACTGATGCCACATCCAGTCTCACCTTCAACACCTCCAGGGATGGAGAATCCACTCCCTCCCTGGGCAGCCCATTCCAATGGCTGAGCACTCTCTCTGTAAAAAATTTCTTCCTAATATCCAACCTAAACTTGCCCTGGCACAGCTTAAGATCCTTTGTCATCTGTATTGTATTGGTGTCTAAGGTGGGGAAAGAAGCAAGATGATGTTAGAGGAGGAATATTAAGTTATTCAAAATTACATAAGACAGTGACACATGGAAATAACAAACACCTCTGCTATCCACTTGGGCATTGCTATTCTAACATGTTAACATTTAGGTAACGGTTAGCATAGCTCCATGTTCCACACGTTTCCCTTTTGATGATATCAATTACTGTACATGAATATCTCTAGAGCAAAAAAAAAAGATAATTTAACTTGCAATAGAAGTCTTACAAGTACAAATAAGTAAGTTATTCTTTCTCACTCCACTGAGAGAACTCAGAAAGGTCTTGCAGGCCAGTGACAAGAGACTAAGACTCAAAATTGTTCTTTCTTTTTGGTTCCTCTGATTCAAGTTATTTGCCCTCTCTCATTCTGCTTCTATTTTTTAGTTTAGGCAGAAGCAAATTCATCTGTACAGCTACCAGAAAATTTCTCTGGGTTCTTACACACTGTTTATGACAGAAACACTACATTTACTGTCCCAACTGTTCATATAGATGTTAATAGCATCAGGTGATGGGTACGTGAACAGTTCTTGGGCCTACATATCCATTCTCTCTAACCTTGAAGAGAGCTTATAATCAGCATGAGATTCAAGACTTTCTACTTTGTCACCAGTTTGATACAGAATGAAACAAAAAAAATCCAAACAAAAAACTGCTGGAACTCAAATAAAAAGTTCCAAAGGGTAAAGTCCTCTTCACACTTTAATCATTTAATGCTACACAACAGAAGATGCACAGTTCTTCATTGTGCAGAAAACACACACGTGTGTTACTAGCACTTAGAAAACACACTGAAAACTTTATGCCTCTGACAAACGTTGAATAGGAAATAAATATCTTTAGGCAATGCAGACACCAGTAAGGGGAGTAGGACTTCCATCACAGCAGCTGCATGTGAATTTAATGGTTCAGAGAACAGAATAGAACTCACAAATCATGTTGAATTGCTTCTCATGTTTACAGCCCTGGGCACCAAGATGCAACTTAAAGCAATTGTGCTCACTTTAGTAAGTTGTTTGACTTTGAAGGACTTCAGAAGGCCTCGAATTCTAATGCACAAGGATAAGGAACAAGCATGGGCTTTAGAAAGTCATGTTGTACACCAAAAGTAGCACACACAGGCCTAAACCTTTAAGATAGGAGCATATATCCAAAAACAAATCAATTTACACTGCAGTGAGGATGGGCCCTATCAATATCAGCCAGGTAAGCAATAATCCTTCCAGGAACAAGGGAAGTCACAAACATTCCTTGAGCAAAATTTGCTCTCAGACACTGCAAACACAACATACCAAAGGTGGACAAAGAGTAAGATCAGAGGGGGGAAAAATGATGCAAATATATTCTATCCATCAGTCTGGAGATCACTGTTCTCCCTTTCAGGTAATCTGGTATGTTCCATGCAGCAACTCCTTAAAAACAGCTGGAATGGAGTCATACCTGGATATGGCTCAAAGTTCCTGATAGCAGGGGCTAAATGAGACTCAAAAATTTGAGTCAAAACAGTTTTCTTCAATTAAAACCACAATAGATTCAGATTCCTCTATAAATGTGCTAATAGGCACAGCACAGAGAACTGCAACCTCAAATATCATTGAATAAAAGGTACTCCACAATTTTGGTTGGCCTTTTTTGTTGCTTCCAAATGCACCTCTCACAAAGCAAGCTCCAGTCACCACACCAGGCAGTAACAGTCAGGGGCACAGGAGCTCCCAATGATTAAATGCAAAGGAGAAACACGACCAGACTGGGAAAAGGAGATTTAAAAGCAAAATGTGGAAGCAGAAGTAATCCCAAGCCTAACAGCAACAGACTGCTGCTTCAGAATAGCCTCAGTGGCACAGCTGTTGAACTTCCTACAGCACCAACCTGGGGACAGCTCATACCACTGCCCACAGAACATGAAACCCTGCCCAGCCAAAGGAGATGTGCATCCTGGTCACAGAGTGGGTTGGAGAGGGAATGGCAAAGGGGTGCTGCCTACTCACCTTCCCTTCTGTGGCAGTAAGAACGAACACAAGCACACAATGCATTTCTCATTCAGCTGCTGAACTCTGGTAGTTAAAATTACTTCCACATCAGTGTCTCACTTAACCAAATTCTCCTATTCCTGCCTGATCTGGGAGCCCAACACTCAGAAATCTGCTGGTGGAATACATCAGTGAGGGTGGCTCAGAGCATGGAGCTCTGCCCATAACCCATGGCTTTCAAATGATTAGAAGAGAATGTAGCATATATTCTTCCCATCCATCACAAAAAAAGTGTACAGATGCATGGTAGGGGCCTCCAGGTAGTAGGGATGTGGACCTCAGGATACCCAAATGGACCACTCATTTTCAAAGGATTAAAAATTTTCACACCACCAGCCTCTTCTAACTGATTACAAAACTTCCTCATCCATGTTTGTTCCTCTTAGAAGGAAAGTTCAAATTTCAAAAAAGAATGTCTTTGTAATTGTGTAAAATCTATACAGAAGATTTATGTCTTTGATTAACAGGAAGATATTGCAGGACACACTAAGAACTGGTTATTTTTAAGAAACATGAAGACAAAACTACACCTTTAAGACCTGACTTAGACTTTTGCAGCAGGTTTATAAGGCAGCACACTTCAACTATTTGACATCAGAACCAAGGAATTCCACTTATTATATGTCATACTAGAAATATAATCCATTAGAAGCACAAAAGCAATGGTTTGATCTTGCTTGAGATGAAATAACTTTGCAAGTAAAGTTCTAGAGATCTGACAAATGAAATAACTTTAGGAGCAGCTGTATTTTTGAGTTACTGTCAGTCCAGCTCTAATCCCAGTGAAATGACACAACAGCCAAGCATGGTAGAAGGTCTCACACAGATAATATTGTTCAGAGATCTCCTCAAAAGTATTTTTGCCTGAGTTGAAACACGGTGCTCCCCCAGTCAGACAGGATGAACAAACAAGGAGCACATAACACGCCTGGAATGTAGGGCCAGCGCACAGACCTCCCTGTGGAGGCAAGCCCAGCTGCAGGGGATAACTCATAGCAGACCCTCACAAAACACAAGCATCACCCCACCTGCCAGGAGAGCACTTGTCTTTATTGTGCTGTTCTGAGTGAATGCAGAACCCCGGCCACTGTCTACAGCTACGAACACCTCCATCACTGACAGCACTAACAGACCCCATCCCGAGGCAAGCTGAGAAAACCTGCCAGCCTTCGGTCCAGCTTCCCTGAGTGCTTGTGACCACTGATGCCACCATTCCATTCCAGTGCACGGTCTGTCTTTGTTGATTAAAAACCATGCTGGAGAGAAGGCATCCATTGATGACAGATGAACTAAACATGATGAGAGCGGAGCACTTCAAAGCTAATCTGCAGTTCAGAAGCTCTCTGAATTGGACATGGGACAGTTTCCTTTTCACAACAGTTACAAGTGGCTCCAAGTCAATCTGAGCTCTACAGGATTTCTATTCAAGAGATGGCAGTTGAGTTCATTTGACATTAGAAGCAAACTCTTGTCAGAACTCAGGCACTTTTCAAGCTTTCCCCTCTTCCCTAGCCAAGGCTTTTCATTGCTTCTGTTCTCAAGTTTAGACTCTCTCCCATCAGCGTCTGCTCCAGGTGAGTGTTCCACTAAACAATCTTGGAGGTTTAAAGACATTGTACCAAAAATCTGAAACTAGATCTCAGATGTCAAGATGTGGCCACACTGCACAGTGCTACCCACGAAGATTGAAGGCATGCCCTTAAAGCCCAGGTATGATTAAGACAGCCAAGGAACAGATCTGAAATTCTGAGTGCATTTACACTCTGCCTAATCTAATATTCCAAGAATGGACAGGACCAGGCACTTCTTATGATCTGCTTCACAAAAACTCTAACGTGGGTTGCATCTGTCAAATAATGTAATGTTAGAAAATGATACTCTAGACTGAGAAGTCTGTACTTAATTAATTACCAATAGTAATTACTTAGCAAGAATGGAATTCTTTTCCCTTTGACATATGGTTTTAGATAAGAGAATTACTATTTCCACAATCATTGGAAAAGTACACTTCATTATCTGGCATATAGAATTGGAGGGCTTACTTTAATGTGAGCCATATGCAGAGATGCAGAGTCATCACATAGATACTGTGTTTTGGAAATTCTTGTCACAGTTACCCTCCAGTTACCCTCTAGTGAGAGTAAACTATTTAACTTCACATTTATGTTGGCTTTTTTTTGTTTTCCTTGTTTTCTAAGCACACTTCAAAATGTCTAACATTTAGGTACACGTCTTACTTGAAACAAACTCCAGATCCTTCCAAAACAGAACAGTACTTAAAAAAAGATTAAAAAGCACTTCCATTTGCCACTGAATACTTGGGTTCAATTGCAGCATCTGGTTTTTAAGCAGAGATCCAGCTTTGTAACTGAGTTTGCCAGCCAGGCTAAATCAAGTCACGAGAGTCAGCTACCCCCTCATTTTCAGAGGGCATCTCAAATGGCTCTGCATCCAAAAGTAAGAGTGTGTATACGTTAAAAGGACAACTTGTTTACAGCAACATTAGGGATGCCAAATGGTATAATCATTTCATTTCCAGATTTACAACCATAGTGTCCCCAGGCCACCACAGGAAGCTGCAAGGCACCAAGAGCCTCAAATGGAACTCAAATTGCCCAGGGAACGCCAGGGACCGTATGCTACAGCCTTCTAGAGGAGCTGGGATGTAGATGCTGATGAAGTTGCCCTTAAGTAGCACTGACAGACTGGAGTTTTGTGGTTTCTGCCCTGCTCTGCTGTTGAGTCCCCTGCGTGGAGCTCCACTTCCCACACTGACACAGTGACACCCCTCATCTCACACAGAGGTGACTTATTCCAAACTCTGCTGGAAAACTCAGAGTCCTTTTATGCCTAAGCAAACAGTTACAAGGCTGGAGGTCACAAATGTGCCCATTTCCCCAGACAGCCCAGGATTTCCCAATTTATTTTTAGGACAGGGACACTTGATTAAAGTTAGTGGCAAGCACTATTGGCAAAATAGCTCCTAAAAAATCCAGCCATGGGAGCCTTGACTAAGAGATTATGTGCCTTTCCCTCTCTTAAGCACTGGGTCCAAACTATTGCCTGCACTATTCAGATCAGAGATTATTCTGAGCCAGGTGTGCTGCCATGGAGCAGGATCCCTTTGTCACTGCCAAGCCAAGGTCCTCTCCAAAGCGTCACTGCAAACCACAGCACACAGTCTGGAGCTTCTGGAACAAGCCCTGAGGGACACAGCCAGAGAACTGCTCCCCCTCCCCAGCTCACATTTCCCAGGCTCTCTTAGGCAGACTTTAGTGGCCTCACTTTAGGCACCCACTTGTTCAGAACCAGCTGGAGATCTCTGGCACTCCACTGCTCTGGCAGCTGGACTAGATGGCCACTGTAGGTCCCTCCTAACTAGAATGATCTATTCTACACCCACCAGCCTTTGCTGAGGTTGTATTCAGATCCTGCAGGACCTTATTCAACTTCTCTGGTTGAGCTTTAAAATCCAGGTGTTAGGAAAAGGAAGAGTAATTCTGCTGCACGTGTACCTTTGGCAAAAGAACATTTTGTTTTCAACCTAACTCAGAGTAAACTGACAGGTAAGTGAAACAGTGACATTGTACAGATCCTGACAGCCACATCCATTTACACCACCTGACAGTTCTATGAAGTAATTAGTTTGATTTGCATAATACCTGCTCTGCAATAATTCCTTGGACCTTTACCAGCTCATTGACTTTCTTCTGTCCCTCAAACACTGCAGCCTTGTGGAATTTGCTCTTCAAGACTTATTTTATTAGCGGGAAGAGAGCAGAGATGGCTCACCTCTGCTCAGGGGAGTCCGAAGGAGCACGTTTGGCTTGTCCACCATATTTTACCATTCAGAACCATTCAGTTCCACAGGGAACATAACACACTCCATAGGGAACATCAAGGCACTCTTGCCTTGGGCTCTTTCACCCCCTTATTCCACAGACATGCTGTTAAGGGTTCTTTCCAAGGGTTTGCTCACCTGTAGGTGGCCAAAGGATTTACCCTAAAAACACTCACTATATCATGCCCAGATCTAATCCAGGGAAGTACCAAGTAACAGAACATCCAGAGCAGAAACCAGGATGCTTTCACCACAGCCTTTCAGCAAATGGATGGAACCTTTGCAATTAAGCTGAACATCCACAAGCACGTCAGTGTTTCTGAATGGACAACACTGTTACTGGCACATCTGACACAGCTGCCAAAACAAAGACTCTCCTCTTAACTGTCTTTTGAAACCGTGAACTCCAGATCTACTTTGGTGTGGAGAACAATGTTCCTCAGGTCAGCGGGTAGGAAGCAACGATGTCAACTTGCTAAACAATGTTCAAGATGGAAATGTAACAGTCAACATGCTTCTGCTGCTTCCTCAGGCTGCATCTCTAGACTTTGAAGTGGTGATTACTTTTGCA
Source organism: Lepidothrix coronata (assembly GCF_001604755.1). Taxonomy (NCBI): domain Eukaryota; kingdom Metazoa; phylum Chordata; class Aves; order Passeriformes; family Pipridae; genus Lepidothrix; species Lepidothrix coronata. The sequence goes on from NW_016690423.1 coordinate 785,967, forward strand.
AAACCCCATTTTATAGGCTTGCCAACAGATCTCCACATAGATTGCAAATTAACTAGCACAGAAAGTTGCTACTGGGGTCCTCATTAGCACACAGTCATTTCCAGTGCTTCTCTCCATCTTCCTAGATCATTACTTGAGCTCTGAACTAAATCCAGCATCATAATTAAACTCCCTCTTTCAACTTGAGACCCTATAAAATTGTGGTCTAGTTTATTCAGCAATCTGTTTGTGCCTTATGTTCTGACTGAAGCACAGGTTTGTTTTTTCTAAGACTTTGTTATTTGAATTTTGTTTTTAGAACCCAAATACAGCAGTGCAAAGGGTTTGATTTCATTTTTCCTGGACTGAGCTTAGCTTTAGCCCTTCTTTTATCTTCAATGTCAAATATGGCAAGATTATTTCTCAGGATTTGCAGACCCAAGCCAATAGATATTTACTAGAGGAAGGGGAGGAAAGAGAAAGTTTAAAATACCAAATTCAGCACCTTTCTCTCTGTAGTGAATCTGAATATAGATCTCCCATCTTCCAGAATATAAGCACTCAAGGTTTTGACCCTTTAATGAGTGTCTGGAACCAAACCTCAAAATATGTCATTGGGGTGAAAAGGAACATTCAAAAAAGAATAAATATTTTATCAAACTCACATTCTCAGCAGCTGAACTGGAACTTGCCATATTCCCATAGTGCCACAAACTGCTCTAAAAGGTTGTAAGTTCTGATCAGCACAATCCACAAGAAGGTCCAAACACCTGACCTGCCAAGGCAAGGCATTGCTGACTCTGGAGCAAAGTTCCAAAGGTCCCACACAAACCTGTAGGTGCCCTCAGATCTCACACGGAGCTACTTGCTCTTGGCAATCCATAATATTGCCCTCACAGCAGCAACGTTTACCCTGTTTCCTCTCAGAGTTATTTAGGCTGCTGCTTTACCAGGTTTTTGTTCAGCTCTGCAGAAAATGTAAACAAACAAACAAAAACAACAACAACAACAAATAACAAAAAAAAAAAAGCCAAACCACTCACACACACACAAAAAAAAGCTGGGCTTTGAGTGGCACTGAAATGATGCTTCCAGTCAGTCAGTGAAATCTCTAACTCTTGAATGTACCTCATACCAGGGCACTGGGTGTAAAACAACATGTTGTGTAGTTAGAAGGTAAAAAGAGGAGCTTCTCAGGAAAAGCAACTCCGGCCATATGCAGAGAGAGGGGGTTTGGCCGCTTCTGCTGGGGCAAACAAAGGTTTTGCTTCTGCATTAACAAATTGTTGTCACTTCCCATACTGGAGGCAGCAGATGGAAATCGAGCCAGGCATTAAAATGCTACCTGAGTCAGGATTTTATGCTTTCATGCAGTGTCTCAATTAATCAAAGTTTTGCTATAAAATTCAAGCGGCAACGCTCAAAGCCAAGTCAAGTCATAAAATACAAGCTGATTAATTTTCCCTCTAATTTGTATGATAATTAAAATTCCAACTTTTAATTCTGTTAATTGTCCTCCCACAAGGAGGTTGATTGGGCTTTGCTAATACATGCTGTGAAAATGCACTTCCCACAGGTCTGTCTTTGTTTCCTTTAAAATGCAATGCTTTTATATAATTATCCCTTAACTTCCATAGATAAATGTAAGCTTATCTCTGGCCTGTTTTGACACAAGTCCCTGTGTAACTTAAGCTGTGTCCATAAATCAAATACTGAAAGTCATTAGGTGTTTCATCAGAACATTGTGGCAGTGTGTGGTTCTCTTTGACTTTTAATGAGCAATTAAACTTGCAAGAGATGGGGGGGGGGGGGGG
>NW_016690423.1:792178-954041 GCF_001604755.1 Lepidothrix coronata
GAGCATTTGTGCAATTTCAGCTGAACTAATCTGGCACCCCCTTACAGCAAAACTTTGCATGAGAGCTCTGTGGTATAAAATGACCTCAGTTTGTGATGATTCTTTCATTTGATGGCCTCTGAAGATAATCCTGTCTCAACTAGACTGGATTACCTTGGCAGTCTCATTTTCTCTTGTTATCAAAATACCAAAAACAGGTTTTGAAGAGCAAAAACTGGAATGGATCCTCCAGGTCAAATAGATTCCACTGTATTTACAGAAGGAAAAAAGGGAAAAATAAAAAAAAAGAACAAACAAAAAACCCCCAAAACTTAATCAAACAGAAGAAAGCAAAGCAAACAAAAACCACCAGCAGCTGAGCCCACACTAGAGAACACTGGTAATGTTGGCTGGGGACTCCCAGGCTCCATCAGTGCCCACACCAAGGCTACAGCACAGGGCAGTTCTGGAACTCACAGCAGCTGCTCACACCCCCAAAGCCTGCTCCTAGGGTAAAGCCCTGAGCTTTTAAATGTTATAGTATTGCTATTAGAGAAGTAACTGGTTTTAGATGCTTTGGTAAGATCACAGCAGAACCTGAACATTTGTTTCCTCCTGGTTTGCATGAACCTCACAGATCATTTGAGCTGAAGGTTGAAACCAACTTATGCTTTTTAAAATCAGAATTTCTTCTGCTTTCCCCTCTCCACAGCTCGGTGACCAAGAACAACTATACATTTTGCAAAACCACCACCTAGAATTTGAAATTGGGCAGCCGAAATTAGAGGAAGCTTGAGTATTTTGGCTTTTGTTTAATCCTGTCTGGAAAATGGAAAAAACCAGCACATAAACAAATTAGTCCTTGCCAAATCCAATGACTCCTATGAAAACAGCACTACATAAACTCACCTAACAGTGGGTTAACTCTGTACTAAGTCTCTTCAAACGATACATTCGAACCTGAATGTTTGATGTGGCAATTTTACTCCTAGGTGCTGTGTCAGTGTGCAGCATCCCTTCTCCAGAAGTCCACAGCAAAGACATCACCTTTTCCTTTCCAGTACTTGATGAAAAGAAAATGAGATGCGAAAAGTGTCATGTTGCTAATCAAGCAGATGCATTCGTACCCTGGAATTCCCACTCTGCCATGGGAATACAATTCCTCAGGCAGGAAAAACTGTCTTAATACCATATTAAAGTAATGGAGTTAGATGCAAAATTAATTCCACTGAAAAAGCACCTCAGAGATTCTAAAGATGTATTAAAGTGCAGCAGCATTTTGAAAAATATAAAACAACAGGAGGAGAAATTGATTTTTGGCTTTTTGGTAACTTCTGAAAGCAGAGAACAATGAGATTAGTTTCAGATCTCCCTTTTAATAGAACATTACCAGCCTTTTAGCTGAACCCAATCAGTTACCATTCCAGGGGAAGACAATCCAGGATTTACTCATCTTTAATGAATGTTCAGTAGTGAAGCACAGCACAGCAGCTTCATGGATAAAAGAGCAACTCACTAAGTCTTAAGAGCATAATAAAATGTTTTCCTAGAGAATTAAAAAAAATTGATACTATTTCACTTACACAAAAGAACAAAAACTCCAAGAATAATAAAGGTGCTTCAAAATATTTTCCCCTTTTGATATTTGATAGGTGGTTTTTTTGCCATGCTGAATATAAACACTGTAGACACATCTGACTGAATATTCAGTTATATATCAACAGAAGATAAAATTATTTAATTAGAAATCACAAAAAGGAAAGATTTCCAGCACTTCTGTGTGGTTTTTTTGGCATAATATTCCAAAATTAGCCTTTTTTTCCTATATGAAAAAATCACCATCTATTTAAGGATTAAATATAAGCCTCACATTAATGGCAAATCAGGAAGGCTTAACTGCTTCAGAAATTATAATATTTGGTCTAAACATTGGCCCTCAGATGCAGCAAGCAAGGACAAAGTTCTGGAAAGCAATTGAAAGATCTCACTCTCATTCTGAAAGGTGAATTAGGCAGTAATAAGCTGCCATAAAACTTTCACGAGGTTCACTGGGCAATTTCCAGAGGGAAGCCAAGGTAATATCCTTAGTAGAACAGTGCAGTAAAATGGAGCAGCCCAAGGAAAAGGAGTTCTTTTATAATGCTACTACCCCATCTGTAATCTTAAATATTAGCAAGGCTAATGCACCTTTTTCCTGCTGAAAACCCAAGACTGACACTCAGCTCATCACCGAGGATTTATGTTCTCAAGTGGCTCAGTGACAGTACTTTTCTTCTTGTAGAGAAACTTCTCATTCACCTCTGGAATAAACCCAGAGCCCCCAGCTGAAGCCTAGGGAATGTCTCTAATCCAGGCACTGCCCCCGTGCCCGGAGGGACCAACTTGCTCCTCCAGAGGCTCTGCTTCCCTGAGAGAGGAGGAACATGTCCTGCTCAGGACAGGCAGCTTTACTGGGAGGGCAATAACAAGAACCCAGTTGAGCACCACTAAATTCACACCCACTTCCCCATGTCATTACAGGCTTCATGGAACAACTCTGCTCTATCGTCCAAAACTTCCACAGAACATAAGAAATTAGCATTTTACAAGAATTGTTTGCTAAGAACAAGCAACATCTTCCCATCCCTCTCTAAATGAGCTATGTTTCCATGTGGAATTCGGGCGCACAGGCCAACCCCTCAGCATTTTCCATGGCAATCCCCACACGCTCAGCAGGCTGCCCCAGGGTCCCCTCCCAGCCTGGCTAAGCCGCTTTGTCTTCCAGTGGCTTGAGAAGCAACCTGATTCAAGCCAGAAGCACATCAGATCCTAATTTCAGCTGGCATCCTGCAAGACTTTGCTAAGTCATTTGACCTCTTCATGCCTCACAGCACGGCTTGAGAGCTCCTTGGAAAGCCACCGTTTGCATGGAAATCAGATGCCTCACAAACAGAATTTCCAGGGTAGGTATGTGTGCCCATTGAGACTCAATTCCTTGAGAGGAATGGGCTGTGGAAGCTCTAAAACCAAGGTGCAGGATTTCACATTTTACCACAGTCATTTAAAGAAACCCCTCTGGCTGAACAGATTTATTAATTCCAATGAAATGAATTATGATTACAGAATTTTTGCACATTAGCTATTACATATGTAAAATACCTTCAGAATTTTCAATCAAAACTATATCCTTGCCATCACACAACACAAATCCTGTTAAAGTCAACAGGTTATGCTCTCAAAATCCTTGTTTGGGATTTTGAGGTTTTGGCCATATTACATTTTTCTCATGAGACAGGCATTTTTGCAGTCCCATGACACTACAGTCTCTCTGCATATGCCAAGGGAAGTCCTCTTAAGGCAATTCCAGAAATGTGCATCTCTTTGACCATTAGAGAGAACACATCCAGCAAAGAGGGAGAGAAAGATGTAAAAACTGTATTAAGGGGAATAAATTGTGACCATTATAAGTTTTATTGCATATAAAAGTTCTTAAGTTACGTGGAAAGTGAGTTGACAGAGAAATAAGGCAGTCTACCAGGAATCAAGGATGAAGTTAGTAAAGGCCAAATCAAATTGGGCTCAACTGCTGTGTGCCCTTTTGCAATGGATAATAATAGTCTTGGTGGTATGTGGGAACCCACACTTAACATTTCCTGCTAAAAGGCTTCCCACAATTCATAGAAACAAAGGAGACAGGCAGTTTAATGATCTTTATTGGAACAGAATGTGTAGCAGAAACCCTCTTCCCAGATGGAGTAGAAACAGGATGGGTATATACCCTCTTTAGCTGGAACATGCATCAAATCTGACCTGTAGAAGCAACTGAGGTTCAGTATAGAAACTTGACTATATGAAGGAAAAAACCTAAACCAAACAAAACCAGTCAACCAAACAAAACACCAAAAACCCCACTACTCAGAAAACAAGATACAAAATAGTCATCAATGCAAAGATACCAAGAGCTGAGCACCTGAATAGCTTTATGGCTTGGCTTTTACATTCCTGACTACCTATAGCCAAACTGCTCACGCCCTTCACTGCCTGTCCCAGGGGCACTGTCACTGCCACCTGACTGTGCTGCAGGGTGAGATCAGCACAGACACTGAGTTTGTTAATCAAAAGCTACGACCTGGCAAAGCAGGCAGCTCTGCACAGCACAGATTCCTCAGCTTCAGCCTGCCCAGAGCAATGCTATCTGGAAAATCAAGATAGTCATGCTTAATCAAATACATAAATGCACTTAAAGTATACAGCCACCTTGTAATCTAACCTAGGTAGATTTAAGAAAACCAATTACAAAAAAACATAAACCCCCCTGACAATACACTGAACAAAACAGAATGCATCAGCTTCCAATAAAAGACACCTCCCAGCTCCTACTGGTAGAACTATCTGCAGCAGATGTTATCTCGCTCATTAGAAAAGAAGCAAATCAGACAGAAATTCCTATGGCATCCCAGTTATTTTTAAAATATTTTTATTTTTAGCACAGGACTTCCAGCTTATTGGAGGAGGTCAGGAATTATACTATCTCTGACAAGGTAGTTACTGTTTCTTCCCCACCTTAATTCTAATTTTCAGCTGAAGAATTTGGGCTAAATTTATTATAACTATGCCCACTAGAGAATTCTCTCCTCTGACTCATGAGAGATGCCTGCACTCATTCCACTCTTCTCGCAAACAGAAGTCCAAAAATAGACCAAAATACACTCCATGGATTTGAGACTTTTGCCCCAGGAGTCTCATGCCATGCTGATGAAATCAATGGGAAATTCACCACTAACTTCAAACAAATCTAAGATCAAGCATAAAATTATCTCCTAACATTTCATACTCATAGAAAACCTTGTAGAAGATCTGAAATTGTTTTACCACCTTTAATAAATTAAGCCCTACATAATTCTTGTGAACTTGGACATATCCCATATGAGCAAGCAGAAGGATTTTAGAAGTTGTTTTCAAAAGCAGCTACTAAATCAGTACCTGATTGTGCACAAGACCATTGTAACAACATGAACTTCATTTTTAAGAGCACTACAAGACAGTTGTCACAAAGTGGTTTCCAAAAGACCAGGCCCAAATTTCCTATACTGTGGCCTCTATAACTATATATGTCAACCTAGAAGAAAAATCAATAGTCACACTTGGAAATGCAATTGTTTTCAACTTCACCAAGTCATGCCCAAAAATATTTAGGGCAGATGTCAGTCACGGCAGTTACTGTGTTCTGTGTACAGTTCATTTTTCCTTCTGCTACAATGGAATTTTTTTTCCTGTTTATTCTGCATTATAGCACAGTCAGGACTGCCTGGTTTTATGGGGTTTCTCTTCCCCTGAGGAAAGACACTCTGTTCTTGAACCGACCTTCGTGGCACTGTGATGATTTGGGGTCTTTCTGCACATTCTCATGCTAAAAAGGTTCAGTCCATCATCTCATGAAATAACATTTGACCCCCACTTCTATAAGCCTTAAACAGAAATTTAGTAGCAGATATTATCCATCATACATCATATGTTTTACATCATATCTTTAATTACCTATTGTCCCCAGTAACCCAGTGAAATAGTCATGGTCATTTACAGACTCAAGATAGGAGCTTGGTAAAGTAGACCATGATCCAATTCCTTCAGCAGAGATAAAAGCTTTGCACCTCATCTCTACAGCACTTGTTTCACTTAATCACTTGGACTAGACAAGAATTAAGGTAGAAATCGTAGTTGCAGTGTAAGAAATGATCCACCACCAAGCTGAGCCAATTGCCAAGGAGAGATTTACTAACAAGGTTCCAAACTCTGAGGACGAATGTTAGAGACCATGACACGTGGCACTGGGCTACACACAGCAAAAAAAAATATCAAAAATGTTTGCAGGGATTTATCCAATTGCTGCTTGCTCCCAGTTTACTTTTCCATAGCTCCATGACAGGTTGTTCCTGTTCAGAGCAGAGTGAAGAGACCTGCATGTCACTGATGCCCGTGGTGCCAATATCAAATTTGGTGCTTAAATTTTTGTCCAACACTTTGCAATGTTTAGAAGGCTTCAGTCAAATCCTTTCAGAGCACCTTCAGGAATAAACCTCTACCTCTTGACCCCTGAAAATACAAGGCATCTGGCAATAAAAAGAGCAAGGAGAGCCCCAAAAGACCCAGAACCATCAGGGGCTGCTTGTGCAGAGGGACTCAGACACTGGGCCCTGAGCAGGTGGGAGCAGCACATCTCAGCAGGTCAGAGCTGCAGGGCAGAGGGGCCTTGGCAAACAGGGCAATGGGCTGAGAGCATCACGCCCTTCAGCAGAGCCAAGTGCAAAATGCTGAACTTGGACACACCCCCAGGTACTGCCACAGCTTAGGGATGGGCTGGTGAGGTAACAGCAGTGCAAAAAACACCCTGGGAGACCATTAGTTCAGCTATCAATATTTAAACACATACAAACCCCAAAATGCTTCCTCTGTGAAACATCGTATTCTTTTTTTCTCTAATGAAGCAGCATCATGTCTAGCAGATGGTGAGTGGGTGGCCAGGTTATTGTGTGAAGCAAAGGTTTCGAAGCAAACAAGATTTTGCTGGTGATAAATAACTATCACCTAAAGTCAGTGAATTCCCACAGGAATTTTTGTTTCACGTAGAATTAATGGGAGGGCACAGCTTTTTGCTTACCTTTAGGAATTTCTCACATACAGCTCCTGGACAATGGTGCCAACAAGACAAGAAATATCCTGCCTCAGAAGAGTGAAGCAGGCTCTCCTTTTGATGAAACCATGTGTGCTGTTTGCACTGATAACACAGCTTGGCAGTCTTCCTTTGCCATCTCTCAGTTAAGACAATATCAGAACAGGAGGTTTAACCTCAACTACACAAAGCTCTTCCATCTTTCAAGCACACAAAACTCCAATGCACAAGCAGCCTGTTTGTAGGGTGAGCAGCCTGTTTGGAGGGGGCAGCAAGCTCCCACCCCAGGGATTGAATTCCTTCAGCAGAGTCACAGACACTCCCTGGAGTGACCTGCAACCTTTCCAAGACAAAGCCTTGGAACATCTTAAAGCTGGAATCTCCAGAGGAGAAAAAACAGGCTGTGGGGGAGAAACCAAAAACCCCAAAACAATCATTCAACCCTAATATTTTTGTTTACCACCTCAGGAAGAATTACACCAACCATCACATAAATCTTAGTTTCAAACAAGATATAATGAACCACTGTAGGAATTAATAGGAAATCAAGGTGCACATGCATATTTGGAATCTTCCATCTGTTGTACAGAGGGGAAAGAGAAGGATGGTATTCCAGCCTCTGCAGAGGAGTGCATACTCTAGTGGCCAGAGGTTGAACAACTATCTGATCATCTGAAATAAAAAAACATTACCATATTTGGATAAATGGACAAAAATTCAATGTCACAATCTTAAATTAGGCCACGTGCATCAGAATAACATCTGAATATTATTAAACAGACCTGAAGTGCAGAGAGTTAACTTATTTCATCTCAAGAAATCATCATGTCCACTAGAGCTACAAGACACAGATATCATCTACTAGAAATAAACCTGCATAATTTAGCAGCTATATATTTTGAGGGTATCCCTTCCTATGCCATTTTATGCAACTACAGCACCAAAGTAACAGTTCTGGATTCATACACCACAATGGAAAGACAGGAAGAACAGCAGAATCAAGTTTCAAATAAACAGAGGCAGAGTGAAGCAGCTCAGGATGTCTGTTCACAGAGATGTCTCCGTTCATCAGAGCAGGAAGTACAATCAGCTTTCACTCCCAGAGATGTCCATAATGCCCCAGTGCAAGAAGAACTGGGGCAGTGAAGACTCAGGAAAAATAATAGTGAACTGCACACTAAGGCAGGAGGTGAGAGCACTAGACTTAGGTTAAAGTGGTTTTGCTGCAGGGTTGGAAGAAGGATGTGTTTAGTCTGTAGGCAGGACATCACTTTCCTGTTCTGTAGAGTCTTTTATCCTTATATGGATAGGGAACACAAGAAATACTGAAAGACCTGGCCTTTCTGCCTTTTGTTCAGAGCTAATCCTAGACCTCTGCTTTGGATCAGCTTGTCTGAGCTTACACAGACAGACCACAGCACTAATCCAAATTGCTTTCTGTTTAAACTTAAGCACATTAGAGATTCTGCACTTTACAGCTGCCAGCAATTAATATCATGGCAAAAAATTTAAAACCTATTAATTGGCTATCTTTTTTTTTTGCAGTTGTATGTAGCAACAAGAAGTCTCAACCCAACTACAATTCATGTTAATGTGAGTTAGTTGAATGAAGCACTGCTGATGAAACTTCGAGGTACTTACCAGAGGAGAAGCAAACTTCTGTTTTTGTAAAATGCATTTTGTTCAAATGATCCCTGCCAGGTTCTGTAACATTTTAGCTCATTTGCCAACAGGGAGTACAGGCTTGGGGGAAACAGCAGTCCTGTGGCCAGGAAGGTCTGTCCCTGGGTAAATCAGTAAGAATTGGAAAAAAACTCACTTTACAAGAATCTTCAGCTATTTTCTCTATTTATTTGCACGTATAAAAAGCTATAAAATGTCTGCAAGACCACAGTAAGGGCTGACTGGTGTGGAAAAGATGAGCTGTGTTTTGTGATGGAGATTCTCTCTCTGTGCAGCACAGAATACAAAGCTGGGACAGTGGGCCTGGATGTGGCAGTCCTGGCTGCAGCTCCAGGACTGGAGACACACCCTCCTCCCCGTGCAACTCAACACATCCCTCAGTAAACTGGACACTCTCCTGATTCCTCCTCTTGGTACCTCATATCTCCAGTTAGGAGCCCGTGTCAGGGGGATCCTAAACCTTCTGTGATCTACCACAGCACACACACACCACACTGTTTTACAGGGTTCCCTTCAGTTAGTTGTCATCTCTTCAGAGCAGATAAAGCATGACAAGTTATCACCACCTGCCTACTGGGCAGTACCAACCAGTCCATACAGTGTGTCCTTACTGACTTGGCTGCACTTGCATGCTCAACTTTCTATTTGCAGTGTCAACCTGGGATAGGAATTTCAGGTCTACTGAATAATGGGATCTGTGGGATATATCCTCAAAATAGCTCTTGCATTGATTTCTCAGCAGAGCAAATATCTTGCAGTTCCAGAAAGTCCCAGCAGATAAGAAGGCAGCTCCCTACCTCTCTCAGCACTAAACTTTGAGAATAACATAAAAATTCATTACTGCAAGTTTCCACTGATTCTCTCACTCAAGAAGCAAAGCCTGAACCATGCACTGCAATCAGCCTTGCCCTTTCAGTTTTCCTGTAAAGATTTACTGGATTATTTTTTCATTCTGTCCTACTCCTGTCAATATCATTCCAGAATTCAGTAGAGGAGTGCATATGACATATCAAACTCTCTCTTTCCAGTTTGAGATTAGATGTCCTTACAATCGTGTATTTTTTACTACTGGAAATATATCGTGTTCCACTTGTGCCCCATGAAATGCTACATAAACACAGAGAAGATTGATGGAGATCCAGCACTAACAAAGTCTAAAAGAACAAATAAATCATCTCTATATTTGGATGGAAATAAATTCTTGGGAAAGGAAACTTGGACTGTCATTCCTGATGAGCTCAGGTATCTCATATTCCAGTGTTATTCCCTTAACAAATAAACATTTTTTTAGCACACTTAACCACACATCAGGGTAATAACCTCATGTCAAGCTTTTCTGAGTAGGGAATTCAAGCATTCTTCAACTCAGAAGAATGCGTTTGCCTCTCTCATTTCCTATTTGGAAGGATTGTGCCTGCAACACCAACTTTCCATTAATTTCGAAGGTTCAAGATATCTTGAGGCTTCTCACTACCTCAAATAGTAGGTTCAGAGAATCCCATGGACTTAAAACTCAAAAAGTTAATATTACAGCATTGACTATCAGCTGAACTCTGAAAAAGAGCAATATAGTGCAATATAAACTAACCCAGGTAAACTGATACAATTCCAGTCTGTTTATCTGCATTTGTGCAAGCTGAAACAGCTAAGCTTAATAACTACACTCCTCTGAACTTAGTTACCTACAGGGTCTTTGGTTTCACATTTTTCCACACTCAGCTGGCAAAAATCTCTCCCCCATTTACCAAGTGAAAGCTAAGCCTGAAGCCCTTCAGCTCACTTTCTGCCATATGTTTCAGCTTCACAAGTTTCCTCTTCTATTTGCAGAGTTTGGGCTCGCTATTCTTAGCATTTCTGCCTGATGAAAAGCTTGTTTTCTGGCGAGTTGCAGCAGAGAGATCACAAAAGCTCCAAGCCTCAGATCCCAAGCTCTGCAGCACACACTGCTCTGATGGCTTTTAGCTTTGTACAGCTCCAAAGCCCAGCTCAGGCTGGGAGTGCACACGCTGTGCTGACCTAGGGCTGCCCATATGCACTGAAACGAGCTCTCTTCTCCCTGGCAACAATAAATAATCTAATGAAAAACAGACTGTTATTCCTTTGCAGAACTCCCCAAGGGCCAGCAAACTTTGACCCAGCAGACTGACATCTCCAGGCATATCAGATTTAAAAATAAAATACCCAGCACCTCTATCAAAATATCTATCACTTGCTTACACAAACCACATGCCACCTCAGCTGTTTCAGAGTACTTTGAACCTAAAGTCCATCCAAATAAGAGTGTGGATGTTCTGAGGTGGCAAGTGGCAGGGTGACAAGGGGCAAGTTTAAATAAGGCCACACTGTGGTTGCCAACAGGAAAACAGAATGAATTTGTACGTTTTAAAGCAGACTCAGCTGCTTTAATTGATCCTTCAAAGGGATCAGTTGCTCACGGTTCCTGTGGGTAGAAGGGGGCCATCGAATGAAGCTGCATGCAAGCTAAAATCACCAAATGAAGAGGAGACCAGGAATTTAGGAACAGAGCCTAGAACCTCTGCCCCTCCCATACCTCAGAGAGGTCTGACACCTTCCTGTTATATGGCATTATGTCCCCTTTAAAACAAAATTGCACAGAACAGCAGAGTTCCCTTCTCACATGACAAATTCAGCTCTGAAATTCTGTCCTCCATCGTACCCAGCTCTAACTGATCACAGGTTTCCCTCCTCTCCTCCCTCCTGCTATTGAAAATATGTTTCAGACTAATTTCCCTACAAAGGTATTGGCTGTAGAATTAAAAGCAATTGAAACTTTTCATCCCAAATTACAAGTACTGGAGACATTTCTAAACAAAATGGGAAAACAGTACTTTTGGCATAAAAAAGAGGCTGCTCGCATTTCACTTCAGATTACTGTTTGCAACTTCGGGTTCATTTTACAGCTCACTTCACCAACGTGCTCTGCAGTTGCCAAATACACCCATCCAATTGTTACTCTATAGAATGACAAATCCAGCTGTACACACAAGGACCCAGGTGTCAAGACATATTTAGAAGGATAGCAACTATTGGAATTGATGGAGTCGCACACTTAAATACTGCAATGAAACTGGGGTCAAATTTTAGACACGAATTAAAACAATGCAGAAGCTAAAACCACTCAAGAGGAAAGTTTTCCATGGCCTTGGCTCCACTGTCACAGCACTGTGACCCTTTGGATGTTGTCAGTGCTTGAGAATGTCAGGATAAGACTCATTACAGAGCAAGCTGCATGAAATCCAGTGACCTCTGACACCGAGTGGATCAGACTAGACAATCTGATTATGTCTTCTGTGAACCTCCTAAGGGAGATGGATTAGATCCCCCAACGAAAAAGACTTGGCAGGGCCCCCCACTGCTCTTAGAGCAGAGGTCTCGCCATCAGCGCTTCCAGACAGAAATCAAAGTCAACCCCTCAGTCACCTCCCTGAAAGTTGACAATATTGTTTTTTCTTGATCAGTGAGGACCAGAAAGCAGCTCAAAATTTTTGTTCTTTATACTTCTGCTGTAATCATGGAGTGGAGAAGCTGGGAATTTGTGTTATTTGGAATTTAGACATGAATCGACAAAGGCGGGCTATTCCACTTGGCAGAGTGCCCTTGAATTAGAGGGAAACTGCAAAGGGAGTGATTCTCAAAGCTCAGGCTATTGAGGTGTGTGCCCTAATTCTGCACAGCCAGGAACAAGATACATGCTCATAGTGCTTCTCAATGAATAGATGGTGCTAGTGATTCCTGGCTCTCCCATCATTAAGCTTTATCCATCAGAAGCACAAGTTCCTCTATGCAGCCCTATTTTTATTGTAAGCAATATAAAAGAGTTACTTGGCAAAGAGAAATGGTGGATTGACATTTGCTACATTTGGCAAATGACTACACAGATACAATTTCAAGTACAAACAAAGCAGAAAGATATGTCAGTGCATGAAAAGGGCCAAAGGACAATGAAGTAGGAAAGACACACAGAGCAGAAGCTGTGAATTGTGACAACCACTTCCTCTTGAAATACTTAGAAAAGAATTGCCTGCAATTTCTAGCATTCTCTAAAAATTAAAGCTCAGCAAAACAAACCCCGTATTTCTACAAGACAGAACAATTGTCCTTTTCCACACAGAACAGGAAAGGAAGCTGGTAGGGTCAGGCTACTTCGCAGCTACAAATCCAGCTCTGCACACACCAGTCACCTGCAGAGGACAGAGAATTTCCCACTGGGCAGAGGGCCTCAGCAAGAGCAATCTCTAGTACAGGCAGAGGAGAGAAACTGCTGCTACATGAAAATAAAGCTTACAGTGCTTCACAAGAAATCCACAATAAGGGGTGACTGCAGAGACAAATTCTTATTACAGCCAGCTTTCAACAGCTTGTAACTGGGGATCCACCCAACAAACTGCTCCTGCAAGCAATCTGGGTGTGTTCTACCACTTTCAGCAGAACAGTTCAGAGCTCACAGTTCACTTTGGCTGGAAACAACTTCAGCGAAGGCATTCAACAGTTTTACAGGCAACACGTGATGCCAGTGTCCCTCAGACCTCATTTTAGCCTGCTTATGAGAACTGGTGGTCCAACAACCTACTTCTCCCACCTGGGCAAGCCTAAGGTTGGGTATGCAGTTTACAGCGCAAACATTGCATTGCGGAGGGTGAAGTGCCACAGGCCACGTTCCTGCCCTGTGACCAACCTAAACATGCACAAGTAGCCACTTTCTTTGGGGAGCAAAAGAGAAAAGGAAAAATTGTCCTAACCGGATGACTAAGGCAGCCTTGGCTGGCTGTGCCAGTGCTGGTACACCTTGTCAAATGCTGCCAGGTGCCAGCCACGCTGATGGTCTAAGAGTCACCCAGCTGCTCCCCAAAGCTCTTGCTTCATCAGCTCAGACTGCATGGGAATACCAGCCCCAGCTGTTATGCCCACCTCCCAGCTCCAGGCCCACCAGGAACCAAACCAGGCCTCTGAACACAGAACAACAAAACTGCTCTGGCTTACTGCTGCTTGAAGTCTCCATCTCCCTGGCTTCTGGAGATTGTTCTAAGTGATGCTTTTACCCAGCCCTGAGTGCTGAGCAGCCCTAAGGTACCCAGTGTTTAGACACAGTGCTGTGTGCTGTGCTGCAAGCTGCCTGCACAAGGGTTGGCAGCCAGGCCCAATGGTCCACGTCCAAACCCAAGTTCAACTTACAGCTCAGAGTCTTTGCCCTTTACAGTATTTTCCTGCACTACTACGTGCCAAGAAAATGAGCAAGCAATCAGAGAAAGGCAAGCAGAGGAGGCACTGATTACAAAAGTCTATTTCTGATATTCTTAATGTGCTTAGTGACATCATCCATCAGAGCCAGATGTTTGAGATTTAAGCTGAACCAATTAAAAGCCTGCTTTTTGCCCTGGGCAAATTTTGCTTTGTAGCGCATCTCATTAGTGTGCTTTCCTTTAATGGCTCATTTAGTTTTCGGTCTGAAAATTAGAAATTAAGCAAAAGTAAATTTAAGCGAACATCTTTGTACAGCCACTTGATGGCACCTCAGAAATTAAGGGGCTTGAGAAAGGCAGGGAAAAAAGGGCTTTCTGTTTATCCACTTCACCACAAGTTTTTTGATGCTAAAATGTTTAGGTTCTAAATACTGAAAAAGGAATATTTATTTTCTTAAGAAATACTTCCATGAGAATTTAGCGGCCTGAGGTTGATAGATCTACCCTCAGTGGACAATTTTAATTGGCAATATCCCTTTAAAAACAAAGGGCCCTAGCTCCAAAGAGGTGCTTCAAATGAGAAAACAAATTTGGTTTTGAGAAGTTCAGATGCCTGGAACTTGACATTTTCAAAGCAGAAAGAGTTTTCCCCAAGAGAATAAGCTTCCAAAGAAATTGAAACAAAGGCCAACAGGGTTTGGGGAGGGAATCTCAAGAACTGAACAGAAAGCTTTCAAGGTGAGAGAATCAAGGCTTTAGACTTGAAAATAAGAGCATATACAAGGAAACTAAGTTTTTCTCTGAGAGGCTAATCACTCTTTAAACTGCAGATGCAGAAAATAATAAGGGTTTGTGTTATGCAATGAACCAGACTAAGCTTTCACCCTGCTGGCCTCATTACATATCAGACAGACACTCACAATTACATTCTAAATACTTCACTGTTTTAGGTTAATGACACAATCCAACATCCCAAAGATGTTCCATGGGATTTCCACGTTTAATGCTGATCAACCTCTGATCAATCCATACGTTGTCATTGCAGAAATATTTATCTCCTCAACAGTGTCAGTGATACGAGCAGCACCTTTAGAGGTGGGCACCAAACAATGATCCTCTTAAATACAAGTCACTCAAGTTGTTCCACATCCCTTGGGCTATCCAGTAAATTCCATGATGCTATGGAAACCCAGCTCAGGGCTGACGCTCTGGAGGATCAATTAAAAACAAAACAGCTAATTGCACAGAGAGCTGATGTTTTCAAATCTTCCTAAATAAGTAAAATTATTGGAACTTCTCCTTATAGGAAGTCACACGGCAAGCAATGTTTTCACAGTGGTGCAAAGTTCTGGTGAACCTCTCCCAGAGGATGCTGCTCATTTGGGTGTGCATTACAACATTTTTAATCTGCATCAATTTATCCAAATTAGGAAGCTACTTGTAAGTGATTACTGCTATCAGCTCCCCTCCTCTGTCTCACAAATCTATCTTGGTAAAAAACAATTACTCATTTCAGCAGAAAACTCCTTCAAAGACACATTCCTGCAGCTGAAACCCCACTTGCACAATTTCCCACCTCCTCAAAAAAGGCTCAAACACTTGTCAGATTCTAAGTCACACGGCAGAGCAGAAAAGATGAAGTCAGAAGCCTTTCCCTGCTGACTATCTGTAACAGAGGAGCATTGCAGGTACAGGAAGGGACTTGTTTACAAAGGCTTTTGCACAGAATCAGTGCAGTATTGATGAAACATCCTCTCTCTCATCACATGCCCAGAGGCACAGCTCGCTTTGTCACAGGTTCCATAGCTGTGAGTTACTCACAGGTTGCCCAAGGGTCCTCTCTGGGAAAATAAACCCCGAGCTGGCAGGAAGCTGCACAACTTCCCTGAGGAGAGTGGCACAGGAGCAGCTGGGAATGATTCAGCTCCATCCTCAGCTTCTCGTGCTGAGCACAGGAACTGATCTGCTCCAGAAACTGGAGTTCAAGCCACACGTAGGCAGCAGGGCCACACTCTGCAAGGCTGTCCCCAAACCCGTCTGAAGCTGCAGAGGGCATTTCTATGCCCAGCCTGAGAAGGTGGGGAGGCACAGACGGTACTGAAATGAACAAAATAACTTTAGCTCACTTTTTGTCAGAATTTTCTCTGCTACACTGAAAGCAAAATGAGACAAGTCGGTTCGCCAAGATTTTTTCCTTATTACATTTGTTTTAAAAACCCATAGTTTGATATCTAAATTGTTCGTATATTTGGACTGAACACAAAGAGTTCGAGGAAGAATTCAGTTCAAAACTTGGTCGTCTTTTTTTTTTATTTTCTAAATAAAACATTTTGGATACTTTCTCCAAAGCTGTTTATGCCTTAAAAATTAGAGGAAATGTTTTAAATGAAAATACTTCTTTAATGTCTGAATATTTTGGATTAACTAGAAAGGATTATCCACCAGTTTCATAGCCAAATAAGAACAACAAAAAAACCCCACTATTTCAATAGCTCTAAAGAATGTGAATTAGAAAGACAGATTGTGTACAGCACTTTATAATTTTTGGAAGCATGTTATGAGAAAAGCTGTAGGAGAGCTACCTACAAGGAAAGCCATAAATAGAACTGGCAACTTGTCCATCACCACCACAGCCACAGACTGGGAGGTTGTTTCACAGGTCTCTGTGACTAACACTGTGAACACTCAGGTTTTGAGCAAAGGAAGCCACTGCCCTGAAGCAGCCTGAGAGGTACTTTCTGGACATTTTGTGCAACAACTTCTCCATCACAGAAAGGAAGTTTTGGGTTTGTTTTTTTTTGGGGGAGGGGTGTCCAAAAGCAGTAATTCATTTTGGTAATTTTCTAGCACTGATAGATTAATTCAAAAGGCTCAAAATAAATAAGTAATGAAAACAGAGTCTGAGAACTGATTCAAAAGGAGTCTTGTTGGTTTTGTGGTTTGGAAAAGTATTTCAGAGGTTTTGGGCAGAAAGCCCATTAACTGAAACATGCAAGTTAAATGCTGTAAATCCAGATCTTATGCTCAACACACAAATCCTCTTTAAAACAAACTGCTGTAACTGGAATAGTCTTTAGGTATAAGCAGCGTGTTCCCCAGAGGCTGTTGGATTTATTATGACTGTATCAGCTGCATAAGAAGATTCTGTCCCTACAACTTTTTGCCATCTGAAAATCAGAAGCACGCCTCTACTCAAGGTAACAACCTGAGGACAAAAAATAAAATATTTAGGTCAAATTCTTCACAAGTTTGAATTCAATTCAGTGCTGTGTTTGCCTTTGCATTTACTCGTGAAGTTCCCATGACCAGCAATGTGAGCTGTGGGGAGAGCACATCACGCTGGAGATTCACCCACTCCTGCATGAGCAGAGATGCCGGAGCACACGGGCGTGCAGGACAGCCCAGTTTGAGCCAGAACCCCAAATCTGCCCGCTGCAAAGTAATTCCGTGGATGACAGTACGAACAGCAGCAGCAAACAGTGTGGTTGTGCCAGATCCAGGGGCAGGCCCGTGTGTTGTGGGGCAAAGCCAGAGCCACACAGCCCCTTGGCATTATTTGCCTCACGTGTTTCAGTCCTCTCCGTGAATGTATTTGTTGCTAGTAATGCCACGTAACCTGGAATGTTTCTTTCCAGCCTCCAGCAAGTTGCACAGAGAAGAAACAAATTAATGCCAGCAGCCAATAATCTGACTTTTATTTACACTGGTGAAAAACAGGGGTAAATTTTGAGTGTGGAACAACTAAAAGCAGCATCACAACCCGTGTCCCCAGTGCCCAAATCCTCCAGAGTGGTGCCATGTGTGGTGAACTGTTTGACATAATATTGAGTGAAGATAAGTTTATAGAAATAGCAGTACCTTGAAAAGGGTTTCTAATACCTGGCTTTTGAAAGTGCCTTTTTAGAGGGTTTTGGTCTGTATCTCAGAAATCTGCATTTACCCATGAAGCTATTTAAAACTCAAACAAGCCTTTAATCTTAATTCTATGGAACAGAAGGGAGGCAACAACTTCATGATAGATCAAGGATATGGACCTATAAACAGTAAGCAGCTGAGTTTATTTTTTAGAAAGATCTCTTCTGTTTTCTGCTCGCAGACTGCCCTAAAAACATATCCCTGCTCAATTCCCAGTCTGACTGACTTCTAAAGCCAGCTACATTAAAGGTTCAGTCTTAGCTAATCAGGCAGACAGCACCACTGTCCCTGCAGCTCTTCTGACTCCTAATCAAAACCATTCCACAGTTCTTCATTTAGATACACAAGAAAAATATCACATTTCTACAAAACCACAGAGAGACCTCAGCAGCTGTTAGTTTCTAGATTAGTAAACTGTAATTGGAAGGTAGCTGCTGATCCCAGCTCATTAGCAGAACCTCCACAAACACTGTGGATGGCTGCCTGCCATGCTCCTCAGTGCAAATGGACCAGCAAAGAACACTTTCTGAAGACCAGAGATAACAGAGGTCACCAGCATTAGGATCAAGGTTCCAGATAACGTTCAAATTAGAGGCCTTCAGGTGCAATGAAGCCCAGCTGGCACACACTGGAGTGATAATCTAAACATAATCCACAACCTGCCAAACCAAAGACTGAATTAATTTTAACACTGAGAGGCTACATAAAAGACCAGAGATTACTGAACTCCTAATTACTGCATTTGATTACCCTGGAAACAGCGTAGTTATTCACTTCATCTTATCACCCTCAGCTCTGCTCTGGACAGACACAGGTTTGTTGAACTGGTGCTGTATCTCAAATTAAGCCTCTGCAAGATTTGGCACGCAGCAGCAACCTTGGCTGAGACGCTGAAAAACTGACAGCTACATAACCTACCCAGATCTTTTAGTTCCTCAGAATATCGAGTTCTCAGAACAGGCTGCCTCACAATGATGCTGCCATGCTCCCTGAGCCGCTACATAATCAAAGAACAGTCGTGTCCTTACAGGGCTTTGGCTTCTTTATTACTGACTGCATCTAAAATGGAGAGTACTAAAAAAGAATAGGCAAAAGTAACAACTTAAATAAAAATCTAGGAAGGTTCATGTTTAACTAATATCAATTTTAGATTTATCATAACTAGTTTACCCAGGCCTGACGCGCTAAGTTACTCTATTATAACATAGCTCAGTGTACTGGCAGTGACATTCTCTACATCTCCAAATAAAAAGTCTGTTCATGCATTCCAGGAATTGAAAAGCAAACTACTTAAAAAAGAAATTATCAAAAAATACAATACAAGAATGTTTTGTTCATTTTTGTAAGTTAAATTGTTGCAAAAAAACTTGTTAATATATTTTAAATAAATCCGCATTTGATTCATGTCCTTTTTTTACTTAGAACACAGAATCATGCACACAAAAATGTTTCATTAACACATTACAGTGATGCAATAATCTTCCTTCTTCCACCTGAAATTAAGGTGAAGCCACCCATTTAAAATTTCTCATTGCTTATTGAATCAAGCATTGCTGTTCTGCTCACACTTTCCTCTTTCAATAGAGCCTTTTTAAAACAAAAACTTTGCTCCCCAAAACACAACAACACACTGTGATATGCCCAAGTCCTTTGGGCAACCACATCATCAGCCAATCTCCAGAATCCAATTCATTCTCTTCAAGGTTTGGTGGTAACATTTAACAGAATTTAGGAATTCTGCCTAAATTTTCTACCCAAATTTGCACTTTATTATCAACACATCTTCATTAGAAGCACAAGGTGAGCAACACTAAAATACTGTCTTACTACACCATTTTAACTCAATCTCTGTTCCTGCTGATTTAAAGCACCTTCTTCACAGAGAGTATGAAGCACTGTCACAAAAAGCACACTGAGGAGATGGGGGATGGAAAAGAAACTTTAGAATCAGGTCCCAAGGATGACAAATCCTGTGTTCAAATGTAAGAGATGAGGATTCAAGGCAGAATCTTTGAAGTTCATTCAGTGCCATACAAATAAAGTTATTTAGGAGTTAGAAAGTCCTCCTCTCAAAAGTTTACCATCTTAAAAAAAAAGATAAAGGAGGTACAGTTTCTCAGAAATCTATAATTATTCTTTCCATAGGCAAGGAATGTGAGCATGAAGGAACCAGGATTTGTTTGAGGTTATGAGAAGTTGTAGAATAGAGACAAGGAAACAAGTGGAGTCTTCTGAGACCTAACTCACAACTGAATTTTCAGAAAATATGTTGGCAATATACACAAATATTTAAAAATACTCTAGAGGACTCTTATGGGCTACTCCCTTCAAAAGAAAAAAACAAAATGAAGATGCTTCCTGCCATGCTCCCCTGCTTTTATTGCCCCACCCCATTTCATAAATCCTGAAATTATCCAATTTGAGCATTGCTCATTATTTAAAAAGAAAGAAAATTTTGGCACAGCAAGCGTTCTCACAAGCAATCTCACATATTTTCAGACTATCTCACAGTTTGTAAAGTCCCCAGGGCAAAAACATGGAAATAAAAAGCACTTTAAACAATCAAACAAACACAAATATGCTGTAAAATGAGCACGGCCTTTGCAATGATTATGCTTATAATTTCTTTTTAAAAAGCAAATGCTATCACCAGATTCATCCTCTTATTTTGATAAAACACTCTACAGCTCTGAACTGCCAGTCAAAAATTCACATCCCATCTCCAAATTCCATGTTGATCCCTTCAGCTTCACTTACTGAGATTAAATGCCCTTCACAGCAACCACAAGCCCGAGATTCAAACATTTTACCCACGCCCCTGAGCAAGGGCAATCCTGCAGGGGGACCTGCTGGGCAGGAATCCCCCTCAGCCCAGCCCAGGTAAAGGTGGGTCTGAGCAGAGGACATTGCTCCCTCTCCCCTACTGAAGCCTTGCCCTTTTCCTCTCTAAGGGCACATGCAGGTCTCAGGTTTCCCTGGAGATCAGGCCTAGTAAAGTATAGCCAGTGTCCTACTCCAAGCCAGGCCACCCTCTGGGTTCAAACCCTGCTCCTTTCTCCCTGGGGGTTCTGGTGGGCATCAAGTTGAACATGAGCCAGCAGTGGGCTCTTGGCACAAAGAGGGATTATGGTATCCTGGGCTGCACCAGGCAGAGCACCAAGATCAGGCCAAGGGAGCTGATCCTTCCCCTCTACTCAGTGCTGGAGTGCTGGGTCTGGCTGTGGGCCCCACAGTGCAGCAGGGACATGGACATACTGTAGGGAGCCCAACAAAGGGCCATTAACATGATTAAAGGACTGGAGCACATCACATATGTGGAAAGGCTGAGAAAGCTGGGACTGTTCCACTTGGAGAAGGGAAGGCTCGAGGAGTTCTTACCCACACATACCAACACCTGAACAGGAGTGTTGAGAAGATGGTGCCATGCTCTTTTCAGTGGTGCCCAGTGAAAGGACAAGAGTCAACAGGCACAAACTGAAACACAGAAGGTGTTGAACATAAGGAAATCCTTTGTTATCATGAGGGTGACTGGCACAGGTTGCCATGGAGTTCATGGAGTTCCCACTATTGGAGGTATTCAAAAGCCATCTGGACACAGTTTTGGGCAGCCAGCTCTAGGTGGCCCTGCTTCAGCCCCCCTGCTGAAGATTACCTCTAGGTGTCCCTTACAGCCTCCACCACTCTGTGACATATCTCAGTATCCTTGCTCATTCCAAAGCTGAAAAAAGGAAACCACACCCTCAGACACTCCAGGAAAAAACTGTGGTGCCTGATGCCTGAGAGCCACTGCAGGTATTCAGAACATTGCTGAGCACAACAAAAGGTTACATGGGTGCAACAGCCCACTGCTGCTGTCCTACAGGCTCAAGGTCTCACCCACACAAGTGCTATCAGGAACAGTAAAAGATCCCTTGCACCACCAAGCTGGGCAGTAGCAAGCTGAAATCTAGTTAGACTTGAGACATGCACCTGAGCGCAATATGGGAAGCAGCTCACTGCCTAAGGCTGCTGTAATGAGCCAGGAGTATCAGAACTGGAAAGAGAATCAGCCAGGCTGCAGAAAAACATTCTTTCAGGCTCCTCTGACCTATGGAAGAAATCACCTTTCCCACTCGAGGCAACTTCCTCGCAATCATATGGAACTTAGAGAGAGCAATGCCCTTTACCACAGGACTTTACAAATATCAAGTGTCAAAATGCTTAAAATTATATATTCCAGAAACAGTGTAAGGTATAAGAAGCCAAATTTTCCACTGTCTTGAAACTCTAACAACCACTTAAACCAAGTAAAAATGGAAGTATCTGAAAAACTTCGTATGTGAACATACATTGAAAACTGAGTCCACTAAGGACTGTAAAACAGCAATGATTAGTCTGAAGTACACATGGTTTGTACCGAATACTCATTTTGTCCCCATTTGTCATGCAATCCTTCATGTAGCTGCTGACAGCAACACATCAGAGTTCTTATTGAACAGGAGCAAATTCCTCTTCAGACCTGAGCAAGACAAAGTCAACAGGCCAGCAAACTAAATGGAGGTCACAAAGAAACACACCCCTCCACACACACACACTGTCCCTAACCACTGGGCAAGAAGAGATTTAAAAATGCAAATTAGATCTCCAGACAGAAACAAATCATTACAAGTAGAAAACCTTTCAGCCCAGTACTTTAACTTCAAAATGACATATAGTTTAATGTTGGCACTATAAAACCTCAGTGCTGTTTTTAACTCGCCATTCTGCTCTCCCCTCAGATTTACTGCAGTGGAATTGAACCAGGGTTATAAAGAGCATGAGTAGTTAAAAGAAATTCTATTTGATCCTGGAAATAGTTTCAGAATGGACAATTAAATCCATTTTTCCAGCAACTTAGATAGTCTCAGCAGTCAGTGTTGTAATTTGTTGTAAAGCCTACCACACATGAAATATCGTGGCTATCAGCTTCTGGCTTTTTAATTGTGTGATGCCAACCACAAGAGCTCTTTAATAAAGCAAAGCATAAAAAGACCAGAAAAAGAACATTTTTCATCTTCATTTTTCAAATATGAAAAATCCTCAGACTCTCAAGATGAAAGACACCATGAAGAGGACTTTTATATTAATTGTCCATGATATGCAATTCAAACATTCCTACAGATTTGCTAATCTCAGAGTGATATTAATATAATACTGATTTAGGACAACCAGGAAAACTGAATATGGATCAAACAAGACTTTCAAGAAGTCTTCTTCTGTGGCCTGGGCAGGGGGGATGGGACAGAAACATCTGACACTTGTTTGGCTTTTTCAAATCTGGATGGAGCATTTTGTTCCTCCCAGACATAAGCTCTGCTCTCCTAACGAGGGGTTCTGCTCCTCTCACTGCATCCTTTCTCTCACCTGGATTGAATGAAGACACACTGTGGATTTCTGCAAAGTATCAAGTGAAGGCAGCTCCCAATTTAACACGTACTATAACACTGCAAGATCGGAAGAAGAATTCCAAAAGGGAAACACAGCTTAGTGCATGAGGAAGATTCATTCTTATACAAGCACACACATATACAGAATCACAGAATCATTTAGGTTGGAAGACCTTTAAGACCATCAAGTCCAATCGTTCCCCCAGCACTGCCAAGCCCTCCATTAAACCATGTCCCCCAGTGCCACATCCACGTGTCTTTTAAACCCTCCAGGGATGGGGACTCCACCACTGCCTCGGGAAGCCTGTGCAGGGCTTCTTTCCATGAAGAAATTTTTTCTAATATCCAATCTAAACCTACCCTGGTGTGATTTGAGGCTGTTTCCTCTTGTCCTATCCCTTGTTCCTTGGCAGAAGAGGCTGACTCTCACCTCACTACAACCTCCTGCCAGGTAGTCGTAGAGAGCAATAAGGTCTCCCCTCAACTCCCTTTCCTTCACGCTAAACAACCATCCTCAGTACACAGGTCATGCTGACAGCAGTGTAGTTCCCTCGATCCTCCTTCTGACCCTTCTTGTAGATGGGGATCACAATTGCTCACCTCCAGTTGACTGGGTCCTCCCCAGTGAGCCAGGAGTGCTGGTCAGTGATGGACAGAGCTCAGTGAGCACTTCTGCCAGCTCCCTCAGCACCTTGGGTGGATGTCAGCCAGCCCCACACACCTGTGTGTGTCTAAGTGGTGAAGTAAGTCACTGAGCATTCCCCCTTGGATTATGGAGCTTCATTCTGCTCCCTGTCCCTGTTCTTGCAGCTCAGGGGGCTGCATACCTGGATAAAAATTGGTGTTACTATTAAAGGCTGAGGCAAAGAAGGCTTTAAGTACTTCAGCTGTTTCCTCACTCTTTGTCAGTATATTTTTCTCTGCATGCAATAAAGAACAGAGATTCTCTTTAGCCCTCCTTTTGCTGCTAATGTATTTACTTTTTACTGTCTTTTATGGCACCAGCCAGACTGAGTTCCTGTTGGACTTTGGCCAAACTACATAGTACATATATATGTGTGTGTGTATAATACTGCAGAGGCAGAATGAACCCACATTCTTCCTCTTCCATTCTTCCAAGCCTGAAACTCTTAGCAGCAACAGATGAAGAAAGTGAACAGGAGAGAACATAAGAGGCAATGCCAGACAGAATTAGTGTGGACAGCCATGCCATGTGTTGGTGTCACACTGGAGGGTCACACTAAGCCTACAGACTCCAAAGACATTTGAGGTCAACTGTAGGGGAAAAGGTTTTAATTGTAACTGGCAAGCTGTTTTAATCAGGCCTATCTGAGCAGATACTGCCTTAGAAATATTTACTAGATACACTCCAGAACTCATGTAATTAACAAAATTGAGTAAGATTTTTGTAACAATTTAATTTTAGAAACACTCCAACTCACACCAGATGAGCAGATCAGAGTCTGTCCTTTCATAACTGACACATTCAGCAACTTGTTTAGTGCCTTGTCTGACACACAGGATTTCTGACAGCACACAGCCTTTCCTCTTCTATTGTGCTTTCCAGCTGAAAGAGGGATCATAGAGAAGTCACTCAGCTGAACTTTACCCAGAGCTGTCCTACCAAGCTCCCTCTGCTCACTGATGGAAAATACCATCATATGCTGGTATTTTTCCAGCTGGGTTTGAAGGTTACCTGTTGTCAAGCACTGCAATAGTCAGGTATGACACTGAAAACTGTAACCTCTGCAGGATGGCAAGAAATAAAACAAAACACAGCTGTCATTTTCAGAGCTTCAGTTCTCCACCCCACCTTTAGTTCAGGAGCTTAAATTCTTTTAAGTGAAGCATCTTGGACTGCCCTAGAGCTGCTTCTGAATCTTAGCTGATGTCTGGATGGGGTTCACTACTCCAAGGGCACATTATCAATTCCTGATGTCCAGAAAGAGAACTGTGCCTGGAATTTTCAATCTCCATCTCAAGACAAAAAACACAGTCAGGAGCATCCTGAGGGAAAAAATATTACATAGCAGTCCCCATGTATGTACTCAAAGCTCTGACTGCTTGATGTCTCTCACTATGTATTACAGAATCTAAATTTATCACTAAAAGCCATAACCTTTGGCTAAAGAAAATTTAAGGATCAAAAGAGCAAAGGAAAGGGATGATAAATTCAGTGGGATCTTCTGTATAACATCAGACAGGAATTTTGCTCTACACCTCCTGCAGCCAGTGGGCTGCCTGAAAATGAGGTTTTCGGTGCAAATATTACAGCCACAAGATTAACTCTTAAAAATGTTCTTAGTTTCAACTTGTCCACCTTCAGTACTCAGCAGAGGTCTGTGCTGTTCAGAAAGGCAGTACAGCCACAACATTTCTCCAGGTGACATCCATGCACACACACCAGTCATGGCCCTGCTTACACACATGCACAGCACAAACCCAGACGGGCCGGTGTCTGCCTGTGTCCACAGCTTGTGAAAAGCTGCCACTAATTCCGTGAAATATTAGAGCAGATGACAGCACCAGTCAATTTGAAAGCTTTAACTGCCCAAGCACTGGTATCCAGCTACCATGCTCATTCCTCACCACTCCTCTCTTGATGACTGCTCCATTATTCAAGGGGCAAAGGCTCCGATTTAACCCGACAGAGAACAGAATGAAACCTATCTGCAGAAAATGTAAGTGGTAAAACTAATTCACTGTCCTATTGCAGAATACTGGAACATTTATTTTTAAAACTGCACTGATTCAAAACCTCTAATTTACTGTGACATACAAATGCCAGGATCTACTCAGCCTTAGATTCTCGTGTTCTACAGACCACACAAACACTGGCCAGAGCATTAAAAAATGTAGGCAAACACCAAGACAAGGAGGAATCAAGGAATGAAAGAAACTACAGCAGCCAGTCTGACACTTATCAAAGCAGACTGTAAGGCAAAGCACTGTCAACAGAATTTTTCAGGCATTGAGGTAAAGTGTTTCAAGGTCAGAAATCAGAAAGTGGCTCAACCAACCTGCATTTGAACGACTTACTAGAAAAACAACTTTGCAGAAAATTTGCAAGGAATAATTTGGTGGAGTTTGTCGTCTTGCTGCAAGTTGCAGCAATGACTATGTGTCTTGAGTACTGGTCACACTGGGGAAGCTGAGATGAGGCTTTATTAATTTATGCACTGAGATGAGTCATTGCAAGATTCTGCCATGCAGAATATTTGGTCTTGACAATCCCCTCCTAATCCCATGTGCCAAAAAACATTTGTTGAAGGCTGAGTTTGTTCTGTAAGTACTAAAACACTGGCTGCCTTGTATCGTGCACAATAGAAATACACACTTATACTGTGAACACAACAGTGTTTCCAGCAATTGTGCCTCATCTTACTAGACAGAGCAGAAAATGCTTAAACAGTCCTTTACTTGCTGCTTCAGTGTGTTTCACAACTGAATTCCCCTTCCTCCCACTTCACATTCACTGTTCATTTTCTTTCTAAGCTGATCATGCTAATGATATTTAAAGTCATATCACATTTTTCACCCTCGTCTGTTTGTGTGGGTTTGAAACTGGACAAAGACTCTCTCATAGCTACTTTAAGAACATTTTATTTCTCTTGTCTTCGTAGCATGTGTTAGGTGTGTGATAAAGTGGATCTCTATCAGCACTTTCCTCAGTATTTAGATGAGATCATTTTGACAAGCGAGGCAGAGGCAGAACTTCCAGAGGAGATCATTAAAAATGATGCTGTTGAATGCCAAGGAAATCCATTCTAAACAGGTCTCATTGTCACACAGGCTATGGACCATCATGAGCAAGTCTTCACTATATACATTACCAGCTTTCATTTTAATAGCCCAGATGCTGACTGTCCCTTTGCTCATCCTTTCCTCCCAAAGTGCTCTATTTTTCAACAAATCTTACCTTATTCCAGAATTCGGCCCATCATTATGAGGAAGGTTATCAAGATAATTAGAGGGATAGGGCACCTCTCCTGTGAGGAAAGGCTGAGAGATTTGGGATTGTTCAGGCTGGAGAAGAGAAGGCTTCGGGGTGACCTAACTGGGGCCTTCTAGTACCTGAAGGGAGCCTGCAAGAAAGATGGAGACTATTTACAAGCACATGGAGTGATGGGACAATAGGGAATGGCTTCAACCTGAATGAGAGATGATTAGATGAGATATCTGGAATAAATTCTCCACTGTGAGGGTGGTGAGGCCCAGGTTGTCTAGAGGATGCTGTGGATGCCCCATCCTTGGAAGAGTTGGACGGGGTCTGAGTAACCTGTTTTAGTGGAATTTGTCCTTGTCCATGGCAGAGGGGCGGAATAAGATGATCTTTAAGGTCCCTGCAAAGCCAAACCCCTCAATCATTCTATGATTACTTTTATTAAGATCAGCAATCTGAACCACATTAGACTGACAGTCCTGGAGAATCAGCCTAATACACCATTGTTAAGGTGCATGATAAACAAACAGTCACTGCAGTCAGGTTTAGCCTCAGCTATATTCTGAAATGTTACCTTCTGGGATAGGTTCTCTATAAGCCTTCTCTTCAATGAGTTCTCAGAAACCCTTGGAAACACAGTAAACAGAGTAAAAGCAAAGCAAAAGGCAGATAGTGTGCACTCTATAGCATCAGTCCAGTTTGTGCATGTGTTAAATATATATTGAAATCCAAACCTCTGGCAAAATGATGTTATTTGCCAAGGCACCTGCACACACAGATGCCAAGGAGCACTGCATCCAGCAGACATCCTGTGCTGGCACCACAGCTGAAGTGTGAGGTTACCCTGGATGATGGGGAAAATGTATAATGTGAGAAAGTTTAATACTGTCAGGTACAGCAGGGACCAGGACAGACATTACACATTCAGCCTTACCTTTGTCGCTTCCCCAGTGCTTTTGACAACCCTTAAAATAGCAGTCTTTGGTGAAAAGCATAAGTCTTCACCTCTGCAGAAAAAAAAAAAACCTGACATTTTATTACTGATGCCCTTTTCCACAACAGGTGGAAGAATGTCATGGCAGATCTAAATACATTCTGCATGTAACTACGGTTGTGCAACTGTACATTTTATGATTTAAAGAACAATTTTCAGCAAAACTACATCTCAACTATTCCATTTTCCTTTATAAGGAAAGAACTGCAAACCATGTGCCTTCCCCCAAAAAAGTGTAACTGGTAACAGATACTGCACATAGAACAGAACTTGCTAAAAACACTTTCAAATCACTTAGAAATATAAATGCCATACCCTTTGTCTTATTTTGTAGTGGTATGATTGTGTCAGAGCACATAAATTCCTTTCCAATTTATTTATTTACTAGTACCTTTGCAGATTTTAATTTTGTTGACACCTGCACCTAAAAATGATAAAAGCACACCCATTCTCCCTCTCCCACGAGCTTATTCTAATGCATATGAGGGCAATTACTTCTTGACAACTCTCTGATGAATTATTGTGCTCTTTGCTAAGCTTGTCACATTGATCACTGGCCAGCAATACAATTAATAAAGTATTGCTGTCCACACAGCACATTAATAACTAACCTGAACTAGAGGTGGCAAGTCTGATAGATCCAGTACATTTTAATCTTTCCTACCCTGCCACCTTGGGAGATTAAAGGAAATCTCCAAGACAGTCTCCACATGTCAGCACTGGGTTCCACAACATCCCAGCCAGGGTTACCAACCTGAGACCTGATATCACATTAATGAAATGCAGTTGGACACTTAAAGCTTCATTTCCAAATGTTGCACTGCCTTGTGGTCAAAACATTATTTATTTATTTATTTATTTCTCCTTCCTATTTATATTTCTGAAAGGTAGAATTGATTAAAATCGTCAGTTCAACCAGAATTCATTAGAAAATAATGGCCATAAATTCAGTGCACTCTGAAGCGTTGCTTAATAATTCCATAACATTTAGAATGGAAACAATCAATCTAGGAAAGGTCCTACCTCTTCAATACAAAAACAAGGATGAATTAAAGCTCAGTCATGAGCAGCAAGTCTGGAGCTTTCCCACAACATTTTAGAGTAATTTTAATTGGTGCTTTTAGAGTTGTCCTAACAAGCAGGCTTTAGGCAGAATATTTTTGGATTTCTAGGATATGTGTTCTTTTAGTCAAGTTCTCAGAAGAGAGAAAGTTCATTTGGTATAAAAGTGTTTTCAAAAACACCAGCAAATTGCTCTGTCATCCTTGGAAATATCTCTGCTTCCACTCTGTATTATGAGAAAATTTCAATTGCATCTCAGGCCTCGGACCAACACCCAAAATATCCACATCAGGATCTCTCCTCTTGTCTGTCCTCAGCTTTGGCTTAGCTTCCAGTCACTTGAGGCTGATCATTCCTGGCAGCCACCAGGAAATATGGCACAAGAGAGAGTCTCCACTGGGATCAAATAATCACCCCTCAGCTGCACTGGCTTTACTGAGCAGAAGCAACACAGGAGAGTTAAAACACTGTAATTTAAAAGGAATGTGATATTCTCCCTTCTTTTAGAGACATGAAAGGCAAGGAAAATGCTTGAAAGCAGCTCACTAGTCAATCAACCCAGACCAGTGGAATGGCATGAAAAAGGGATCCCTATCTCTGCCAGAGCCCAGCAGGTGGAAGGGCACTGATTCACAGGCTTCCAGGCAACAAGTAGCAGGTTGTCCCACCACTGGGACTGTTCATCTTCAAGAGGCACTTCAAATCTTCTGCACTTTATTTCCAACTTTAGAGATTTTGTAATACCAACACCTGGCACAGATCTGTTCTTATGCACACATGAGGATATTTATAACTCATGAGTCAGTAAAAGAATTACCAAAGACCACACACACACACTGAAAAAAACCCCCAGCTCACCAGTGAGATTCAGAATATCTAATGAATCCACTTAGTTGAAATTCCTTAATTGCTTTGCTAATAGGTAAAAAAAACCAAACCATTCTAATATGAGAACTTCAATTCCAGAAAAGATATGTAGCCACCTAAAGACTACAGAAAACCCAAATATTAGAAAATGTTCCCTTTCCCAAAAGAATATACCAAGTATCTGGAACTGTTTGATAGAAATTAGACAAACCTAACATTGTTGAACATCATTCAACATGGACTGAGGACTGTTACCAATATATTTGCTCAGTACTTTAAAGGTGCATTTCTCAAAGCTGAAGAAAAAAACAAAAACAAACAAAACAACTTAGTGCAGTGACAAAGAGAATTTACAAGCACAAGGCGATCTCAGACCTCTAAGTGATGACTACAATCCAAATATTACAATTCCATGATCAAAAGGATTAGTTTGTCCAAAACACAGAAACGGCATCAAGATGGGACAAAAATTAAGGGCAGGAGGAGTAACTAAGATATATAAAGTTACTCTGGAATAGTCACAGCCCACCAGAAACACTCAGAGGAACCCATCAAGAGTGTATCAATGCCTGCAACAACGTGCCCAGCACCAGGTTCAAAGCTGTTTGTGGTAAGACAGTTACAGCAAGAAAGCTGGGGAGGGGAAGCTGAGACCAAAGAGGCCACGATTTATTTCAACATTATGAGTAATAAGTCTCTGCCACAAGTTACCACCTGAAGACTCTTGTTTACCTGCCTTCAGATCAAGAGTGGTGTGTGCCTGCCACACTCCAGCTGGGCACAGTGCAGACCCCACGCGATGTCCTGTGACACCACGGCAGGATCCTCACGTGCACTGAGGTGGGTCTGCACTAGCAATCCCTAGCAGTGCACCTCCAGTAAATTAGGACCCAAAGAGGGCATCAAAGGAGGTGCAATTAAACCCCCTGTAACATCTCACTAAGGCAACCACGACCCTTCCCCAAGCAGAGGTCCCTCCCTGCCCGGCCCCGCACCGTCCGGCGCAGCCCATGCGCTGCTCAGATCTCCAAACAGCTCTCAGGTGGGTCTGACCTGCCTTGTCCTGCGTCACAGATATTCTCTTACTACTCTCCCTTTTTGAGTGGTCTGCCTGACATCTCTCTACATGAAACCATTCCAACTGTCAAGTGTTTCCTAAGCACCAGGACTGTTCAGCACACCACCTCAGGCAAGGACCAGATCCCCCCTGAGCTCTCTGTTCCAGCTGATAAGCACAGTCCCACTGAAACACCTGTTCCTCCTCAGGCTGTCAAGGTACAGAAAGCCTTAGGATAAAGCTTCCTAGGCAACCTCAAGTGCTGCAGTCCTGTCCCAAGGTTATGGCTGACAGGAGCCTGCTCGGCTGTGGAGAGAGATTTGCTGTCTATTAGCTTATCTCATTGTGAGCTAAGCCCAGCTCATGGTCCAGGAATGGATTATACCCACAGGCAGTTTGCTAAGGATGTTCTCAGCCTTCCAAAACCCTCCAGTCTTCAATACTTTGCTTCACAGTGCCGAGAATGGACGCTGTGCCACCAGGCTGTCTTGCTATAGTATTTTTAATTATGCTTTATTTTGCCTTTGGTTTCAAGGGCATGTTTAACACCCTTAAGCTAACACAATGGGATATCTTATTTGTCTATTTACATTACATTAGAATAAAAGTGACATAGCAGAGGCAATGTGGATTTTGGAAGCTTCTTCTCATTCTGTTTTAATAGAAAAGTTTAATAAGGGAATCTTGACTTTCAGTAATGAAATGAAAGTCTATCGAAGTGGCATAATATACTGGCAGTGGATTGAATCACAGTTTGCACTTAATTACAAAGATGGCATTGATAAGATTACCCATGCAAATTAGTTATCTTTTTCCTATGTGTTTAAGGATTGCAGAACCAAAAGACATTTGTACTGTAAATTGTGAATGAAAATATAGCAGCACCCAGCCATAACACCAGTTAAAATCATCTGTTAGGAGCGTGCCTTAAAAGCATTTTCCTTATAATGGACCACTTTACCAGCTTAGTGTACCAATTCAGCTGCAGGGATTCATTCTACCACGAAATTTTGCATGCAAACTCTTCTGGAGAAAATAATATGCATGTTAAATGTCACTAGAAAGGATTATCATGGGAAACAAACTTAGATGGCCCACTGAGGATGGATAGATAGGAGCTGGCAGAAGGAATAACCAAACTGACAATCCTCTAAGATGGCAGAAGCCTCAGAAAAAAGTACAGCATTAAATTCCAGACATTCCTATGAGGTGTTCAGAGCACAGGCACTATAAGGACAGCAGGAGCTGGTGAGATAGCTCAGTGCCAAATGCTGGCGTTCAGAAAGAGGAGTCTGTTGGTGCAAACTATTTATCCATTGGCCTGGAAGTCTTGCCATCAAATTAGAAATGGCTAAGTCCCATATCCAGTTTTATACAACCTGTTCTCCTTATTTGGCTAATTTTTTTTCCAAGGGAAGAGAGAGAAAATCTGACTCCAGGAGCTATACAGGAAAAGCAACATTTACAAACTTTTCCAAGGAGGCAGTTAAAACAATCTCTTTCCAAATGCATTTGTTCTTTTGGTTTTCTGAAAGGGCTGTTGAAGGCAGTTGTCACAGCAGGAGAGTCACAAAACATTCTCTAGCAGTCACTCCTGCAACAGTCAGAGGAAGAACTTTTTCTGAGTGCAAACAGGTAGGATGCAGTGATGACAAGTGAACTAGAAGGTGATATTCTACTTTCTATCAACATGTGTGCTCTCTGCAAGGCCCAGCAGAAGTGAGTCCTATCAGCTCATGGGAGGGGGGAGGGTGTTGTTGCACTGTCCCACTCAAGATTTTTTTATGTAGGGACACAATTTTTAATCAACAAAATGTGCTCAGAGAAACCCAAACCAACCCACTACTGCTGGGAAGGCACCGTCTTGAAAAGACTTTATGGGTATTGCAGAATGCTTGGGGCAAACTTCAGTTAAAGCAGGCAATGAAGGAGTAGGAATATGAGTTTTGAGTTTATGTAACTCTCCCTTGTAATCAGCTACCAGTTGTTTCAAATGGGAATACTCATAAGAACAGGATATTTGAGTAACAGAACCTTTGTCAAACATCCTCTGTCTGCAGGAAAGCAACAGACCACAAGAACAATGATTCCCACCGAGCCACTTGTCCTGATAATTCTGTGGCTTGAAACTCGTGCCTGAGGCATCTCTAGGTCTGGGGTAGCTTAGAAAACATTAAGCATTCTGGTCCAGCTACTAAAAAATGCATGTTTTCATGTCTGCTGCCATGTGCAAAGAACTGAGAGGCAGAAGGTGCCCCCTCTTTGGCTGAGACCTGCAGTCACTACGGGTCCTGTTCACAGCAAGTATTAAAATGCAGAATAAAGCACAGCATCTTTACTGTCACAGGACTCTGATCCCCAGTAGCCACACTAGTTCAGTTTTGGCAGGGCTCAATGAGGCAGGGCATGAGAGATGACTGGCATGACCAGAGACATTACCCACTCTAGCATGGAAGTGCCTGGATGCAGCTGGCATGAGAGTTGCACGTGGAAGGAAAGGATATTTTGGAAATTACATGCTTTTAATCACCAGCTGAAGTAAATTAAAAGGGGCTAGCCTTCTAGGATTCCTTCAAGTTATTTTTGGTGAGCAAATGCCCTCATAGGCAACAGGAATTCTTCCCTCTGGAGGAATTCCACTCTGTAGAGATTACTGGAAAGAGGTCTACAGGAATCTGATTTAACTCTTATTCTGGGACACCCTGGTGATGTCCTGAACAGCCAGACACATTATTCCAGCACCCAGGACATGAAAAGATGGGAGCAAGACCCAGGGTCAGTGAGGTATTCAGTTAGGTAGATGCTGCCCAAAATCTTTGTCTCAGTGCCTTGGGAACAGAGAGGCTGTGGGCAACATAAGGAACAGTTAACATTTCTGAAAGGAGGAGAGAAGTGAAGTGTGGCAAGTGACTCAAAAGCAATAACATCAAGTGTTTGTGTCTCAGCCTGTGATGTGTACTATTCACTGAACCTCTGATAATGACTGGGGAATGAAGAAAACTAAACTAAGATGACACAAAAGCCATAGTTTTCAAGAAAAAAAGGGCATGTGGTGGTTCAGGTACCTAAGAAAAGCACAGCCCCCCCCATGATAAGAACTGGAATTGCCTACTCTGTCTTTCAAGTTTAGCTCAGCATCAGTCAGAAGCAGTAAAATAAATGCTCTATATTTAGTGCTCATGACTCACTATAAATTGTGATAGTTTTGATTACATATGCTGCTCCCTGTCTTATAGAGTTCCCTTGAAAGTTGCCCCTACACAAAGATATCTCTGCAGGAACTCTCACTTGGTTAAGTCATGATCTCTTGTGGTGGTACCTTCCCCCCACAGCCCCTCTGGGCTGCTCTGTAATCTCAGGAATTCCTGCCAGGCCTTGGCAGCTGTGTAAGGAGCTGGGTGGTGGAGCATCCCGTGGCTGTACTGGGAACTCCTGCATTGCTGAGGTGGGAGCAGCACTGACTGTACCGGGGTCTCCTGTCGCCTGGCAAAGGTGGGGGATGAGAGTGGGAATAATCAGCCACCCCTGAGAGCCTTGGAATGTTCCTTACCAGAATTGTAGCCCAAGTGGAACGAGACCATTGTTACCTGAGCTTTGGAAATTCCAGTAATAACCCACCTGGATTGTGACGAGGGTGGAAATTCACTGTGACTGAAGCCAACCACCTTGTGACCCCATAAACAGTGTCCTAAGTGAGGCTCTCTGAGCACTCCTGGACCACAGTGGGCTGTGACAGCACCTCCCTCTGAGTGGGGACTCTCAGAGCTCCCAAACCCTCAAGTCTGCAATAATCAGAGGACCCTTGTTGAAAGCTGACAATGGAGCCTTGGCTGGTATCCCCAGTGTCCTTGGCTGATATCCCAGTGCCCAAGGCTCAACCCTCGGCCACTGAGAATTGCCCACATCCTTAAAGTATTTCACTGAAGTCTAGGGGAATGTTTAACAGGTACCTTTCTACATATATACATATACACACACAAATATATAAATATATACATATACACACACACACAAATATATACATATATATATATATATATATATGTATAGACAGAACTATCTTCAAGAGTGTACAGGTAAAAATCAGAGCAAAACGTCTTGGTTGTTTGGTAAAAAAACCCTAAAAGTAGATATAATATATATGTATTGTTTTGAACAACACACCAGCTGCAGGCAGGCAACAGCAGACAATAGCTGATCCCAGTTCTTTGCTTGAGTCCTGAAAGTCAAAATGCAAAACTAATTACATAAAAAAAGAATCTGAAAAGAACTCTACAAGCTACTTTGATAGTCTGGGCAGCTATGCAAGCACACTGTTAGAGTGACAGGTTATATAAGTGTCTATATAAGTGTCCATATAAGTGCACAGTCTGCCCAAAACTTAGAACTCAGCAGCCAAATACAACAGTGAAAGGGTAGCATGTAGTTCATGAGCATGGATAATTATATCATTGAGTAGGATAATTACAGTAGAAAAAAACCACACAGGAAAATAAGGTGCATGTACTAGGAAGCCTGCAATAGAAAAGCATCCACTTCACTCTGAGAGACTGATGTTTGCCCAGGGTGCTCAAGCAGCACTGCTGCTCATCAGTGTGGGTCGGCAGCTGGGACAGCAGTGTCCTTCCTGCTGCACTTCAGCTCAATGGCAGCTGCTGGGAAGGGCTGGACACTTCATCTGTGGAGATGCATGTGGAGAGGACTGCAAGGATGCTGATTGCACTGTAAGACAATGTCCTTGAAAAAGAAAAAAAATATCCCTTTAGTAAAGTGACAAACTAGGACTTAATATCCAGGGTTCTTGTAAATCACTGACTCATACTTTACCTAAAAATCTTGCTCTTTGACAAATTTTAGATATTTACATTTTGGAAAGGACCATCTGCCAAGACAACAAAATCTAAGTTGCAGATCTCTTTCATTTGAGAAAACCCACCTAAGTATGAAATGAGTGAAACCAAAACACAGCGAGGAGTGAAGCAAGTCAGTCCCAGCTACTGATGGCCACACTATTAGTCATACAATTAATGCCTATGTAGTCTTTGGAATAACTGGAATCACCTATACCTGTCAGTGTGCCATGGTCCAGCAATCCCCAAACACAAACACCCAGCCAGAGCCACAGATTATTGCTGCTCAGTCCACATGTACAGACAGCAAGGAAAGCCTGTGGCACGGGTGGAGCCTTTGTTCCTGACCCAAACAGAGCAAGGCCAGTGCCCAGGATCCACTATCAGTTGAGATATTTTTTTTCTATCACTCTTTTTAACACTTGTTCCCCTTAAATACATTTACAGGCACCATTTAAAAGTCACTTCTTTGTTCCAAGGAAATGGAACACAGCAGCAGGAAGACATTATGCACTAACACACCAGGGCAAGCTGCATGCAAAGGAAACCTGCCAAAACTAGTTTTTCCTCCTTTTCTGCAAGGCAGCAGTTTTTTTCCTTAAGCTGTCTCACTTGAGGACTTATATGAGTATACAGTAAAGAAGCAAAAATCCATTTCATTTTCCCCACTTTCAGGCTGTCATCAGCTTTATTGCTGTGCCACCAAACCTCCTCTGACGCTGCTCTGTGAGTACACAACTGTGTCACACACTGAAGGCTGGCCAGGCACAGCATCCCAGCAGCATTTCCATGGCTTCCAGCCCTGCTGCTCTAACTGAGGAATGCAGACCTGACTGCAGCACCACAGAAGGCTGTAACCATCAGAATCCCCAAGTTTTACTTTGTGTCTCTTCCATATGTGGTTTTCCTCTCCAATTTATCATTTGCATCATAGGAGATGCCCCTAATCCAAATACCTCAAGTCAGGTAAGGTAACAATACAATGCAAATGCAAGTTGTGTTTATCTTCCCAGGGCCTCACAACGTGTAAAAAGTTCTTATAGCTCCAGATGCCTGTATTATTGAATTTAAAATAAAAGCAGCATTATTTCTAGTTCCAGTGGGCAACTGATGTGATTTATCCTCACAGAAAACCCTGTTTTTCAAAAAGAACATTTTCATTTCAGTCTTAAAAAAAAAACCAAAAAAAAACAAACCAAAGAACCACACAGATAAAAATCTGTTTTGAGGCCCTACAACATAAATTAAGTTAGCACAGCAGGGCTTTCACTGTAATAACTTAACTTGTCAGTTCACATCATTGACTGACACGAAGATTTCATGGGGCTTAACTGATCAATATAATAACTATTTGGATGGCTCCACAGGAATAGCCCAGTCTTAATTTGAGGTCAGTTCTTATTCTTTTTAAGTCTCATTAGCAGAAGCTAATGTAAATCCAAAGATGTGAGGACAAAAGCAAAAGCTTTCCATCAACAGCAAGGCCAGCAAAAGAATCCTGTGTCCAGTTGAATTGTGTGCATCCCACTACAATCTCTTCCAGGTCTCTGGCATGGAACAAAAAGCCTATGTCACCACTGGCAATAAGGAGGGAGAGTGCTAGTTGCTAGGAACCATATTTTTTCTAGTTTCAAGTTGGAAATCAACCACGGGCGTATCAGAACAGATTTGCAGCCGGCACAGAAAGGCTTCATTCCATGAATTCTGCAGAGAAGGCCAGTCTCCATCAGCTGAGATGTTGGAACAGCACACTTAAGGAACCGTTGCCCTTCACCTTCCATTTTCTCAAGCAATTCCCTGAATGCCTGTCCCAGCTTGTGACTTTGGAACAACATACTGCAGAGACACGAGACAATTTTGCATGAGCTGACTGCCACCAGGAGCAGCACAGCAACACCAGCTTTGGCACTGAGTCACCACGAAACCCTCTGTCTAAGTCCAGCCATGCAGACATCCCTGGAGCCCCAGCCTCACATGCTGACAGGCAGTGCAGCTTTAAGAAAATAGAGCTATGCAGGCTGGGAGAACTGAAGCCCACTGCCCACTACCAGCCTCAAAGTTGGCTTCAGAAGAGAGGTGGCTTTGCCCAAACTATGGAAGAGCCCCTCTGAATCCTGATCTGTTTGTCCAGTGTGCAATGGATTGAAGAGTGCTGCTTTAGTCTTTCCTGTCTCCTTCCAAACAGCTGCATTCCATCACTCCCAAAGGGAAGGAACTCCCGGGCCAAAATGTCCATGGGCTTACTGAATGACTGAGTAGAGTAGCAGCATGTGAACTCCCCTAAAATTAGTGAGGACACTGAAGCTGCCAGGTAATTAGTGAATATTCTTTTTCCTTAGCCAGTGTCAGAAGCACTACCAGCTGGAAAAACTTGGAGCTAGAACTTGTGGCCTACCACCTTCACCCACACCATGCAATCACCCCAAAATGGGGTCCAAGAAGGAAACCAACACACTAACTAGCTGTGAATGCTGACTCAGGAAAATCTTACTGTGTAGCCAGATGAAGTAGCATCAGATGCACCCAGGAATCAAGTTCAGGTGGGGTCATCAGCCTGTGGACAGATGCTTCTGCAGCAGAGAGAAAATGGAAGAAATATGCAAAGCACTTCTAACTGAAGAGCTCATTGAAGGCCAAGTCTGTAGGCTTAGCATCTGTAAAGAAAGAATTGAACTCTGTAAATTCAAAGACTAAATCTATTGTTGCCTCAAGAGCAAGGCAATGAAAAGCAATAGTGCATGGGAGTGACAATGACCTGTTAGAAACCCGAATGCATTCAACAATCCTCCCATTTTCCCCACTTACTTGTTCTGTCATTCTATGTGGTAAAAAACATCTGCCTCACAGCTGAGACATTCAATTCCTCAGAAAAAATATCCTGAGCCTGATTAAAATACAGTTGAACAGGACAGAAAGATGACTTGCATAGCCTGTTATTCAGGTGCACAGAAAATATTAACGGACGGTTAAAAAAGTGGCTGAGCTTCAAAGGAAGAGAGACTCCTTAAAAATGTACCAGGGCATCAGCTGCAGCAAAATTCCCAAGGGAATTTTGTGACTATCATTGCATCCAAGCTCTTTATTTTCCAGTGCCCAAGACTGAGCATTTTAACAGGGAGGCCACAGAAACGTCACAAAAAAATCTTCTCTCATAATTCCATATGGAACAGAAGCATATTCAAGATATGCTTCAAGGTGCCTGCTTCCAATTTCAACTATGATAGACTGTTTACTCTGTCTCATCTGCTGCAGACCAACTGTCAACCTACAGAAAGATTGCTGAAGCCAGTTCTGAAATATCACTTTGCCCAGCTAAATCAAACACCATTTATTTTCTGAAGTGAGGCTGATAAAATCATTTTGATGATCACAGTGGCTTGTGCTGTAAATGAGCATAGTTTCAGTCCATGCCCTTACAGATGTGCCTTCCCCCCAACAACAGGATTCACAGCTCAAGGAGTGTGTCATTTTTCAGCCACACAAGAGCAGAGTGTACATCTTACAAGTGGTGCAGAAAGAACATTCCGAGGAAGCCAGATCTTCACAGCATTC
The DNA here is from genome assembly GCF_001604755.1 of Lepidothrix coronata. NCBI lineage: Eukaryota > Metazoa > Chordata > Aves > Passeriformes > Pipridae > Lepidothrix > Lepidothrix coronata. Next base: position 831,336 of record NW_016690423.1, read on the forward strand.
TGAGTGGCACCACCTTCATTCAGGTGAAAATCAATACCTCAGTAATTAACTTTGGACCGTCACCACATTCATACACACAGAAATGCTAATTCCCATTCTAAACTGTTTTCCTTATTAACACCATGTCTACATCTGACCATCTATATCCTCTGTGTTTATCACCACGAAGTCCATCCTAGCCACTGCTTATCCACACTGTGCTCCCAGCCTCTGCTGATATCTGCACACAAACTCTTACTTTGATACAGTAGAGTTACAAAAAAATATTCCCCCCTGCCAAGTGTTGAGACACTTGTTCCAAATTTTGAACAAGGAGCACTAAACCCAGTGCCTCAGCTCTCCTCCTGTCAATTCACACAACACAGGTGCAATATGAAATGGACTGTCACTTAACCTGTTAGCAATGCCTGCAGTGAGAAAACTGCATAGGGACCTCATCTGGAATTTCTCATGATTAAGATGGAGAAAAAAGGCATGGAATAACCTCATATACCTGTACTTTTAAAGTGAAACAATTCTGTGATACACGGATTTCTAATCTTCCAGTATAGAGTGTTTAACATCTAACAGAAACAGAAAGATCAACTGATTGCACTCCTCAAAGCCATGGGTTTGTAAGGTATTTTGCTCCCAAGAAAAAAGGCTTCCCCTGGTAAATGGTGCTTTCCTCTGAAATCTATTTCCCCTAAACTGAACACTGCAGTTAGAAAAGAAATCAAAATGAGATATCTGGGAGGAGGTTTTAACTTCTCAACATGAAAGCTCCTAGATACACAATTTGAGACAGAACCATACCTCCCCAGGTATAGGCACCTTTATAGAAACAAGAACAACCTTGACATGGCCAGTTCTCACTGGCTGACTTAGTTCACAACTTCCCCATCGTGGAAAGCCCCATCAGCAGATATCTGCTCTGATGGCTTTTGTAACAGGGAAAAAGGTTTGCTTTTTTACTAGAAATAACCCCTATCCATAGCTTTCACTCTGGTTTTTATTCTATCAACACTAAACAATGACTCAAAGGCCACATGTGCCTATGTGGAACAGCTCAGTATGTCCGGTGAGCCCTCCCAAAACCACAGGATAACTGCTATCCAGACTGCTTGCACTTCCAGAGCTGTGGGATACGTGGGCAAAGCCCAGCAGTGCAATCTTCCTTCTGGAGCACCTGAACCCCAGACACTGCTTCTTCTTCAAGATCCTGTTTGTCAGTACTAACGTGTCCTGCCTGATACTCCCAGGTTTTTTTCCCTACACATTCCTAGAGGACCACCAGCATGCATGGAAGGCCTCATTCATGCAGGTGTTAATATTAGCCTATCACCACAGAATGCTGCTGAGGCAGGGGTTTAGCATTAGTTTTATTCACCATCAATACTGTTTACATTAATTCCTTTTTGATAAACAATATATCTTTTGCAAGTTCCTATTCAGCACATTGCCCTTCAAGTCATAAAACAGAAGGAAACAAATCAATAGCATCTAATCTAAGTATGTCTCAGTTCTGTGCTTTTGTTTAAAGGAAAATTAACTAGTTTGCAGTCATCTAGTTGTAGATGGCATATCAAATATTGCTAAACAGAGTTTATCTTTCAATACAGGTAGTCCAGATCCAATAAAACACTTAAAAATATGACAGTACAAAAAATAAAAAATCCGTTCATTAAGTTCTATGGTATAATTTGAAAATAAAGGAGTTCTGCAGATAATTACCAAATTTCCATATTTATAAGAAGATGGCACATATGGGGATAATAGCAAAAATGGAAGTACCGCTTTCCTATTAATATGGAAATTCAGAAATTATTGGAGTTATCTGGTATAAATCAACCTTCTCATTTTTTGCTGATGGAAACGCCATTTATGCACTACAATAAATTCCCAAACTACTAATGCAACTCCCCTTTTACTCTGATAAATCAGTGTAATGGTTGTCATGCTTATCCTCAAATTTGGCAGTTCTGCTCTTAGATTAAAATGGGTCAAACCAACACTTGGTGCAATACCACTACAGGGGGTTTTTTTGGAATTAGAGCAAAGAAGGATTTGCTCTCACAACCTTGTTAGTCTCACAACCTGCTTAGTTCAGCTGCCCCAAACAGACGCTTCCCAGCCACGGGGTAGCTGCATTACTCACTTACACTGACCAGAGCAGGCTGTGTGATTCCGAGGCAGTATCTGATGTGCCTGCACTGCGGGAGTGACCCAAGGGAAACTGTCAAGAACAAGAGATTTTTCAAGGATTTGTTTTCGTAACAAGAATTGCACATTGCTTGATATTCGAGGCAATGTTAGCCTATCCTCTTCCACAGAGGAGTGAAACAGTGGATGTCTTCTTCTGGAGCAGAAGAGTCATCCGTCCTTATCTAGAAACCAGCTGGCAGGTGCTGAAATCACAGTTTGGCCCCCTAAAGACATTGTTCCTCTTTCCCAAAAGTTGTTTTACAATTCTGCAACACCTCTAGAAGATGTGGTAGTTGATATGAGGTAATAGCTTATACCAGGCCCTGACATGGATCTGCTCTCTCTTAATGCCAAAATTCTATGTCAAATAAAGGGTAATCATTGACACTTAGTGTTGTTCCCCCAGTTTCTCCATGTATCGAACTTGTCCTTTCTCAAATGAACATCAGAGCCCACCTGGGTTGGTTATTTGCTGTTTAAAATGAAGGTGGATTCTCAGGCTATTGACATTGTGCCTGTATTTAGCTCTTTATAAGGTGAACCACAGATAATGCAACTGAGAGCTCAGAAGTTCTCAGGCTTCAGAGTGGGGGTTCACATACCCAGGATAACCTGTCTCCCAAGACGATGTCACTTCAATCAAACGCTGGAAGAGAATCCCACCAGGCCCTTTCAGGCAGCACCTGCTTGCTGCACAGCCTGTGAGGCAGTTGGCTGGAAGAGCATTCCACAGGCACGGCACTGTCAGAAGCAGCAGCAACCAAATGTGAGCAGTAACACCCTTCCCTGTTTTTCCATAGCACTAATTCACACATAAAAGGTGAAATGCTGAAGCTGCATCCAACAACATCAGCTTCACAAAACTGTCTCTACAGGGGACTTTTCCACCCAGAAAAAGTCAAATGAGAGACTGCTTCACTACTTAGCAGTAGGGTCCTGGTATGCACAAATGAGATGGTTCTTACCTGTTACGGGGATAAATTTAACCTTCCCAAGGAGACACCCAGAAGAAAATTTGACTTTTATGCTGTGTGTTATAAGTTCTAAGTGCATCCCACGATCTTTAGAGGGCCCTCAGTCTACCTGCTCAGAAGAAAAGCTCTTCCATCAGTGTTTCCTGCTCCTGCCAGACTCCACAGTCTCTTCTGTGTAGCTCACACAGCACAGAGCAGGCAGCTGGGGCAGAGAGCCTGAGAGTGCTTTATACAGCATTGGGCAGATACATTCTCCCAACTAAACCAGTTCCACAGGCAAGGCTGCAAACAGCACCAAAGCCCAATCAGCCACATGCTTGTCACCACTCCATGCCTCGGGTCAGTAATCCCATCGGGGATACTCTTCCTTGTCGCTCTGTGTGGGTTTTAACTGTGTGGTTTCAAGCTCAACCATTACCTTTTCCCAAAATCACTTCAAGTGCTTCTAAAGCAATGTTCACGTTTGAAGAACGGAAGATCCCGAAAAATCCCTCGTGCACAGGTTAATGAGGAGCCAGGAGCCCTGCTGACACCTCCTGCCACTCTGCTGCTCTGCATTCTGAGCCACAGAGATCCCTCTGCCACGACCACCGTGGCCTCCCCTCCTCCCACAGCACCCTACACCCAAAGCACACGCCAGAGTTCAAAGGTCAAACAGAAAATATTGCAGAATGATGACGTGAATAATTTGTTTCAGTAATTTAGCAACATTGGTTTGCTGTGATTACTGCTACAAACTCCTTTTATATTTACAACTGTGATCCTTTTAACATCTGAATAATTTATATCCAGTGATCAGTGGTGCGTGTGTCAGAGAATCAGAAAAAATAGTGCTCCCTGACTTTAAGAGAATATATTTTCCTATCCAGTTACATTGTTTCTCTGGGGTTTACTTTCTGAATGAACAGAAATACCAGGCCAAGAGATTCTGAACAAGAGCAGCAAGATGATCTGCCCTTGAGATGCAGCGATACAGACACACCTGTAAGACATGCCAAGAGATTCCACCTTCTTACAAGAATCTAGAAAGTGCCAAGAAGATGGGAAGAACTGTCTTTTTCACCAACTCACACTGTGCTGCAATTTAAAACCAAAACACAACGATAAACAAAAAACCCCCGAACCAGACACTTCACTCTACAGCGGGTTACACAATAAACTAAACAAAGAGAAGGAGCTGAGGAAGCAAAAAATTACACCTCGTGACAATCACTTTAACTGTATGCAGGCAACAGGAAGCCTGAAGGACGTTGAAGGAAGTCCTGTAACTTCAGAGACCCAGAATAAGAGGTGTTCTATGACTATTGAAGACAAACCAGGAGATAGATGGGAGATGGGTAGCGCTAAAAGTGAAATAAAGGAAAAAAAAAAAGCAGAAAAAGGGGAAAGGAAAGTTTTATTAAAGGACTTTAGAGCCTGGGGCAAATACCAAGGAACTTAGCCATTCCATGGGCTTACATCTTCCTACAAACCATCCTAAGCATGCCAAAAACTTCCAAGAAACAGCAATCAACAAGGCCAATACAGTTTACAGATAAGATAAATCAAAATTCCTGATTTTGGTTAACATGATCTACCAAAACAGGGGCTAATGTAATCAAGCTGCAGTCATGGCAAGCAAGGCTGGGGGACCTTTCCTTAAGAAACAGCAATATCTGGAATGACATTGACAATGATGCACTTGAGGGACTCGTGCAAACGTCTCTTCCAGCTTAGAGCTGCCATGTCAAGGCTTGCACCAGACAGCTCAAACACGGTGTGTGCAGTGTGTTACAATTCAGCTCCTACAAGATCAAGATAGGCACAGGGACAACCTGGCCTCCAGGAAACCCTTGCAGACACAGTACCTCAGACAAAGCAGAATTTTCCAAGATCCATCAAGGTGTTCAAAAAAGAAAACAAAAAGTGATAAAAAATCCAGGTCTGCTTCCCTGTCTAGGTGTGCAGAACACAAGCAGCACAAGGTTTATGGATCCTGTCTCAGGAAACCACCACCTCTCAGCAAAGAAGTTGCACAACATTCCCCAGTCCCAACCAAGTGACAGATGTGAGTCAGTGCTAATCCCCCCTTCCAGGAAAGGCAGAGACAGAGACAGAGCTGCTCTGGCTGGGACCAGGTTTCACTCAAAGACAAGATGAAGCATAAAAACTGCTGCTTGACTTGACCTTCACAGCTCTTCTTTGAGTCTCTTCCCGGCAGGCTTAGGTCAAAGCTGAGTTGCAGGTTCTGGAAGGCACTTTCCCAGTTAGTGCTGGATTGCTCTCACACAGCAGTGCATACTGAAGAGCCCAACCCCGTTCCTACAAGCACAGTTTCCGGAGACTGAAAAGCTGGAGAAGGTGCTCTCAAAAGTTCCTTACAAAGAGATATTAGAGGAGCATTAAGGTATGATCCTGTTACATTAGCAAAGCAGGAGAGTTTTATCATACGGAAAAAAGGGCAGATATTAAGATGCTTATGCTTTAACAGATGAAAAATGGAAAAAAAATACGCTGATCCCAAACAATCTCCAATATAGCAAATAGAAAAGCAAAATACATTATGTGTGGCCTAACAGCTGCAGTACTTTGAGCTGCCAAAGCCAAAACTTATAGAATATTCCTTTTGCTGATTGAAATCTGTAAGACACTTCAACATCTGTTAGAACAAGATGTTTGTTTACCACATTCCTCTACAAAATGGAACGATGTTTCTTACCTAATGTACTGAAGAATTTTTAGATGAAAGAGGGATGTTTATGAGATCCATGCAGGATGTAATTGAAAGAATATTTCCGGATAAAGATACCATATGTTTTGTATTTCTATCAAACCTATAAATATCTCTGTAACAGTTTGGGGCCATAAATATCATGACTGGGAAGAGTTTTATGCATTTGCTTAAGGCTTTTATTACTTTCAATTATCAGTTTGCTAACAGCATCTCATTTTCCTCCCACTACATAGCAGTATTCCCAAGGATAAATTCTGAGCCGTCAATAAGGTCACTGGAATGTGCACAGAACTGAGCAGTGCTGGGGCACAGACAGCAGTTCCTCCCCCACCCCAAAGGCCACGTGCTCTCGACAGTGTGTGACCTGCAGGATTTATTTGCTGCCTCGGTTGCAAGGTATGATGGGGAAAGCCTTAGAAATGCAAACCTCCAGGAAGTCCCAGCTGCACAGCAGAGCTGTGTAATGTGATTCTTCCTCACAGCACATTAGCAGGAGTAGTGGAATGTAAGTGCACAGAAAGAAATCTAAGCTCCTAGAGAGACAGAAATTATGGTACCTTACAATTGACCACATAAGAAACTCTTACTGGCTTTATAAACAAAATAATAAAATAAGAAACATCAGTGCTTTCTAAATCCTACCATTGGAAGAATTTTTTCCTGGGTGAACGGGAGAAACTGCCAGTGTCTTAGGGGAGGTGTCATTGTCACTATTTTTTCCCCCACTGTATTATGGTAGTACAAGAGCTCTGTTTGCCCTTGTTTCAAGAAAAACTAATTTACTATCAGTCTTGTTAAAATCTGATTTGTGCACTACTTTTCCATTCCCTCAGAAAGATATACTCCTAAGAAAAATGAACCTTTTCAGCCTCTGCTTATTGCTTTTTCAGCTTAACTTACACAACAGTTTTATTCCACTGATGTTTCATGTAGTTAAAAAATTGGAGGATGTCTCTGCACAATTAATACAAGCCTTGCAATTCACATGTGCAATGTTCCGTGGTGCCAATAATGTTATTCAGATGCATGAACATTAAAATGGGGTTTAAAAGTTGAAGAATTCAACAATATGCATCCACCCCACACAGAAGCTATTGAAGGCAGCTGAAAGAGTGCACAGTTGTGTGCTTCTCTGAATTCTTTCTCATGCCACTGTCATTTGAAGGCTTTGAAGCCCTGCTGATCTCTCCATTTTGCACACAGATCACTACATGCCCCAGACCTTTACCAGGTGAAAGCCAAGAGCATTTTGTGGCACTTGCCCAGCTGGGAGCTTTGAGGGATATCAGTAACTCCACCAATCAGAAAGACAATATGCTGTTCCCAAACAATGCCATAATCAGACTTTTACAACTTTCTTTAAGCTATAAAGATGAAAAAAAAGGTAGGAAAAAATTATTTCTGGAATTGAAGCCCAAATTCAAATTCTTCAGCCAGATTCAATGGCAAGTGAGGAATTTAAATAGGATTCAGAGTTCAAGAATAAAATTCTCTGAGCCTGTGGCCCACAGCACCAGCTTAAGTCTTCAGAAACTCAGTACTGAATATACAAGTTCATTTCCCAGAGAGTGCAAAACTATATGCTGCTTTTTTTTTTCTTTTTACTTTTTGTAATAATGCATTTATTTTAGGTAACAGTATAGCAATATAGCAGGGATAAAGAAATTTATACATGTGGGTGTTCCTGATACAACAGCTATTCAACAACCAATTGTTACAGACAAACCCTACCACCACTGCTCAGACAAAACAGCAGCTTGTAAGTGGCTCTTGATTTCCTACTGCTCAAAGTACCTACTGATCATGAGGACACCATATTTTCACCTCACCAATTTAAGGAGATTTTTATCAAGTATTTGGTCCTATTGGAACAGAGCTCCCACCCAGTCTGAGCTCTGCAGGGTGAAGATGTCAGTGCCAAGCAATAACCAGGATCCTAGTCCATCTTTCTAGAGTCCATAGGAGCCATCAAATCAGACAAATGCCATCAAATCAGACAAAAGACTGATTCAAAAAGGACTTCAAAGTCCCTCCAAGGGAGAAATAACATCTGGTTTAGGGCAGAATTCTTCTCACTGATTAGCAAGAGATTTACAGTTACTGCATAAAAAGCAGGAAAAACCCTTTGGAATAGTGATTTTCCAGGACAGTCAAAGTTTCCTAGGGAAAAAAAAAAACCTGACTAAACTGACCTAATGGTAGAATATTACAATTCAGCCAAGATCTCCCTGGGACACAGGGGCAGCTGACTCCCTGAGCCTTCTGACTCACAGCTTCCAAGGGATGAGAAAATCCACATGGCCTAGGAAACAGTGCCATTATCAGAGGAGTGTGAGGCAATTCCCACAGCCCTCACGTGAGCCAGGACAGACCAAATCACAGTGATCTGTGTAAACCAGCACTTGGAGCACGGAGCCAAGGACAACAGCCATGCAAAGGGGGAGGGAGAGAGGCAAGAAGTGCAACTGGGCTGTGCTCTATCGTGTTAGCTGCAAACTATTGTGCTGCAGGCCCAGGTGGAGGCGTGGACAGAACTGACTTAATGGGAAAACTTCAAGGGACCAAAGTCAGCACAGATGGCTGGATGTGCACAGGTTAGAAAACAGGCTCTCCACAGACCCTGGGCTCCAGTTATGCTGTTCCTCTCGGACTCTTTCCATAGCTGAAGACACTTCTGGAAATATCTGCAGCAGCAGCGAAGCAATGGGCTTTTCCCATTTTCTAACTGTTCACTTCCCGTGCCTGCTGCACCAAAACCACCTGGAGACTGTTTGCTCTCCCAGGACTGAATGACACCAACATGGATGCTCACAAAAGCCCCCAAAATGAGGTGCTTCTGACATTTTCCCAGTGGCCTGAACCAAACTGCAGAGTTATGAACACCCCATGTTACAGCCCCGCTGCCTCACAATTGGATTTCAGGGCACTGGGAACCACCAACCCCAGCTAGATACATTGTGGACATGTGTGCAGCAGCTGCCCTAGCTAAATATCACTCCACTCAACACTTCCCTGCACAAGGCTGTGCACAGGCTAAACCCAGCAGGATGTCTTCAGTTCACAGACAATTCTGGAGAGGAAACGAGCCCTGGACACCTACAGCCAGGCAGAGCTCACACAAAGGGTAAAGTCTAAGGCAGCTTCGAGCCACTGGTCTGATTTCCTGTATTTTGGTTTCCCAGACACAGTATTAAAGAACAGTTTTTATATTCTGTCTTACATAAATCCCAGCTCAAGGAATTAGTCTTTTGAAGTAGGCTGTTTCAGTGCAATATTTCAGGACATTTTCTCTCAATGTTAGATCTACTTCATGTTATTCATCTGCCATATTTTTTTCCAGTGTATTTTGAAAGCTTTTTTCCCCCATCAGTTCTTGTAAGTCCGTGCTTTAGGACATCTTGAGCTCTGGGACAGCACACAGTTGGCTTAGCCTGACTTTGTAGCAGTAGTGTTGTACTCAGAAATCTAGAGCAGAACCAGGTAGGTTGAAGGTGAACTGCAGAGAACTCAAACAATCACTTCCAAAATGAAGGAGGAGGAGCCAGTGAGAAGGTTACAGATTACCTGACAGATATGGACATCTGGACCTCAGAATAAGGAGTCTCAATACACAGCTGCCATTCAGAAAAGAGTGCTCCTGTGCTGTTTGCCAGGCTAATGGACAGAACTTTTTGCATGCCTTGTTTCAATAAGAGGATTGATTTTCTGAGAGTGCTTTGGTATCATGTGACTACAATCTATTAGAATAGTTCCTCCTTCATTTTTACTGACTCCCTCACATCCGTCCTTAGACAATAACACTGGAGAGAAGCCAAACAGGAAATAGGATTTCTAGATTTGCCAAATTATCATTTGATTAGCTTGGGTATGGAGGAAAACCACTAGTGTTGTTTTTCTTGCTTAAACTTGTTCCACAGTTGATACACAAAAACTTGCACACCCTTTAAAATAGGTTCAAAACTGCCTGCAAGAGAAGAATGGTTGTTTCCCAGAGGCATTCTTTGTGTTAAATCCGAAGGGCTCACATTTTCCAGAATATTATTTCTATTCATCACAGTGCAAGACTTGACACTGCAATGACTCAGTATTGCAATTGCCTTGGTGTGACATGCTCCAGCACCCATTATTATATTCTGATCTGTTATGCCAGGTTAAGAATCTGGAAGCTTGTTCCTGTAAAAACAGCTGGATAAAGATTCAACCTAATGGCTATTTGCTGCAATTAGACTGGAGATGGAGTGGGCCTAGAAAATTTTGTGGCCTGAGACAGAAACGTGGTCTTGAGAATTGTTTTGAATCAACGTTGCACAGCAGTTTGGGCTTCAATGTGCATGGCTTCAAAAATTTCTCCTTTAAGAATAGTATTTATGGAAGTTACAAAAGCACTATCCCAACAGCACAGTTTCCAAGTACATCACTGATCCCCTTGCAAGAGTTTTGCAGAACTAGTTTACTCCGATAAAGAGCTCGATGAAATAACTCCTAATAGGTTAAAAAACTTGAGCATAAAACTTAAAACATACTGAATTTAGAACATACTTTTCTATTTCTTTGCCTTCTGTCTGTGGATTGAGAAGCTTCATGAAAGCAGAGAAGATTTTTTAGTAGAGTTTATCTGCCTTCTAACCACCTCCTGGAACAGCCATCAGTTGTACACTACAGCACAGTAATTACACAGGGAGGACAGTGGTCAGCAGATGGTCAGGACCGTAAAAGAACAACCAGAAGTTCTATAACTGTTTGAAAAAAAATTGCTTTCTGTAATTACAGTGCTGTAAATAAAAAACGAAGTTCATCTATTCCCATTTAAATCTGGGGCTCCTTATACAACCTTTTTTAGTGCAGTATAGTATTACTTTTTAATGGCCAATACCTCTCACTGCCTCTAGTGAAGACACTGTTCCAGTACTGCATATAAATTTAGGATGGCATATAAGAGGTACTACCCAACTCAGCTTCAGCTCTAAAAGTTTGGATTGACTGACAAGTGAAACTTGCCTTTGACCCATTTTTAACTAAGATTTTCTCAGCACCAAATGCTTTCACATAGGATGTCATTAGGCCCAGGAAGTTCATCACTGCTTCATTTCAGAAAAGCTTAGCTAGAAGTGTTCTAATTAAGAAACCCTTCCAGAAGTCTAACTGCAAACATCCCAGGAAACAGAAGGGCCTGACCCAGGATAGCAGGGGACAGGAAAGCAGCCTGGTTCTGCTGTTCCCAGTATCAGAAACATGACCCTGCTGTAGCTCTGTCCTTGTACAAACATACCCACCAAGGAATAGAGTCAGACTGTGCCAGTGGCAGCCACTCACCCTTCCCAGAAAGAGCAGGTTGCCAGTACAAATAAAGGACTGAGCTGCTGCTGGGAACACTGTTGTACTGAAGCTTTTCTGCTCACCACACACACGTTTTTCACTTCTACAGAACATGTCATAGTCTCAAGACCCTTACTAATTTCAGTGTCCCTTGAAGATCGCGATTCACTGTGTGAGAAATGATGGGACGAACGAAGACAAAATTTGAAATATAAAAGTTAGAGAAAAGACAAACGGAAGTTCCACCCTGAATTAAAGGGAAGATGACCCAGCACTGAGCAAGGAGATGAGGGAGGGTTTAATTGCCAGTCCTTACAACAGCTCTAAAGTCCTCTGTGAAAGGCAGTAACGACACTGAGCACTACCATATCATGTTCTTCACTTCCAAGGTCCAAATCTTGGAGAAATCCTAAGCAAACACTAGGAAGACAGACTAATAGCAAATACATTCTAAAATGCATGTTTTACAGGTTTCAAATTGCATAAAAGCATTTTGCTAGAACGTTTTTACAGCTTATTAGGTGTTCAAGGCAAAAGCAAGAAATGGTTGTAAATTTAAGCATTGTTCTTACTTTGGAGATGGAAACACACCTTCACGTGCCTGGAACCCAGAACCAACAGAAGAATATCTGTAAATATGGGGGGTTTTTTCACATCATAATGCAAAACTCAGCACTTTAGGCCTAAAATTACCAATTGCCAAATCCTGGGAGAGGTGATAAGAGGAGCCATGCCTCAGACAACACTGTGTCTCATTCAACAGTGTGAGTGGCCTTAAGAGACTCCCCTTGTTGCTGCTGAAGAAAAAACCATAATAGTGTCTCCTCAATAACTGGGGGTCACCAACAGTGGGGGATTCAGCACTGACTCCTGAATGTGCAAGCTGAAGAGTTTTTGAGAAGGGGTCAGTGAGAAGTTTTAAATGATTGCTTGATAATCACAGTCCCAGCTCCATCTATCCCATGAACGTCACAGGGGAGTCGAGCCAGGCATGAGCACCACAGGGACTGATGGAGTCGAGCACGGAGAGCTGAGGATGTTTGCCTTGCTTTGCAACACACCAATGGATCTGAAAGTGTTATTTCATCTATTAAGCAGCTGGCTGGGTGCAAAGGAGAATAGATTCTCTCTTTTCTTGGATGGCACTATACCTCCCACTTCAGTGATTCATTCCCCTCAGCCTTGAGAGAAGCAGCTTCTTTCCTGGCTCATAAACACATTTGTGAAGTATCTGGCAACACTGGTGATCTCTGCTCAGAATCCCTTCCCTTATCCTGCTTCCTCCTCAACTCAAACAGGCTCCTAAAAATATCAGTAGCCAACCATAAATATTCTTATCATTGTTTATAACTTTGTTGGGGAAAAAAATTTTAAATCCTTAAAAGATTTGTGAAAAGGTCACACATTTAAACTGCATCTGTTGAAGAGCTTTCCATGTTCCTGCCAGGTAATATGGAAAGTCCAGGAATTCAATGGTACAAATATGTCACTGATGCCTGAGAAAAAACTCAGACACAAGATTTTCACCACAGATTACAGGAAAGTAGTACTATTTCTTGAAATTCAGATGCTAGACTGAAAGTGTTTGTAAATGGCATATTTACATGCTTGATGCTAAAATAAGAACTAACCCAAATGTCTGCATTTTTAATGAAAAAACATGATTGACCCAGTTTTTAATCAACAGTCTGGTTGAAATCTCCATGTTTTTCAAAAAACATTGTGCTTTCTGAAGTTGTTTAAATTTACATTCAACGTACTTGGTTATTTTTTCTCCCTTTTTTTGCAGTTTTCCTTTCCACTGTTTTCTTTTACTAGGAACTGGATGATATCATAAATGCAAAAAAAAAAAAACTAAACAAAATTTCAACGTGAAACTCACTGGAAAGATTTATCAAAGATTTTGAAAAAAAATGGTTTATAACTACTTTTATGAGTTAATTTAAAATGTTAAAATGCACACACACTATATATAGTAAAGAACGTATGGTTAAAGGTACTTCATTCTCATTGGTCAAACAGGGACCAGCAGAAAACAAGAAGGTACTTCTCCTAGGAAAGCAATTTCAACAAGGGATTATAATTTCTGAGATAAAGGAATTGCTAAGTATAGAGGTTTTTCCAAGTTCTTCAGGACAAATGCCATGATTACAAAAAAAAGGCACTCTCTAATGATAGATTATGTTGTGACCTTAGTGACTGTCAACATTAAGATAACTGAGGTTTGCTTTCAAGTCAACATTCAACCCACTGAAATGACAGGTTCTGTATATTCCTAATCAAACACAGCTCCTGCCCTGACCTTTGTGAGGTGTGAATGTTCTGCTTTCTGTTAATCAACCTGCTAATTATACTTAGTCCCAAACAGAAATGTTCAAGTACCACAAGACTGCTGTTCTAAGAGAAAAACAAATCTAAATAGGCCCATGGAAGCCTGAATTAGTGGCATCTATAGTCAACCTTCACCTATAGAACACATGGACAGGCAGCAAAGCCAAACACTTCAGTATAAATATGTACTTTGTATATTTAATTGGTACAACTTTGGTGTTTTTGCCCTAGATGCCCACGTTAGGAGATCAGGAACTGATTGCATGGTTGAGCACAAAGTGCAGCCCATATTGAGAGAGATGCTTCTTGCAGTCCCCTGATGAATGCCTTTCCAGAGAGGAAAATAGGGCACTGTTCCCTTCAAGCAGACTGTGTTTATAGTGCATGAAATTAAAGCACAGGCAAGCCACATCCCATCATTTCCCAGCAGTCCTGGCTAACTGGGGAGGTCCCAGTTGACTGGAGGTCAGCAAACGTGATGCCCACCTACAAGAAGGGTCGGAAGGACCCAGGGAACCACAGGGCTGTCGGCCTGACACTGGTGCTGGGGAAGGTCATGGAGCAGATCATCCTGGGTGCATCATGCAGCACGTACAGGACAAAAGGGGATCAGGCCCAGACAGCACAGCTCGTGAAAGGCACATCCTGCTCGACCAACCTGATCTCCTTCCATGACAAATCAACCCATTGTAGTGGATGAGGAAAAGGCTGTGGGTGTGTCTGCCTGGACTTCAGCAAAGCCTCTGATAGTGTCTCCCACAGCATTCCCCTGGAGAATGGGAGTGGCAGCCCATGGCTTGCACGGGACCGCCCTTCACTGGGTAAAAACCTGTCTGGGTGGCTGGGCCCAGACAGTGGGGACTGGAGTGACACCAGCTGGGCTGGTCACCAGTGAGATACCCCAGGGCTCAGTGCTGGGGCCAATTCTGTGGTAACATCTTCATCCGTGATCCAGGCAAGGAGATCAAGGGCACTCAGTTTGCAGATGACATCAAGCTGGGTGGGAGTGTTGATCTGCTGGAGGGCAGGAAGACTCTGCAGAGGGATCTGGACAGGCTGGATCCATGGGTCCAAGGTCAGTGGTATGAGGTTCAACAAGGTGAAGTGCTGGGTCCTGCACTTGGGTCACAACAACCCCACACAGTGTTACAGCCTGGGGGCAGAGTGGTTTTTCCAATCTAAATGATTCCATGATTATCCTTTCTTCATCTGGAAATTTTCTCAGCTACCAGAGGAACTATATAGCCAAAGTTGTGTAATGGCATGATCTGTTCTTACCTCGTTAAATTTAAAATACAGATATATTTAAAATATTTGCTGTTCTGGCAGTTGCTTGTTATGATTTAAATGACCACCTGTCTTCTGCTGTTCTTGAGGTTGCAGGTTTCTAGCTGTGTGACACGCACCTACCTGGAGCCCAATTCCAAAGAAACAAGGGTCTGCTTTTGCCACCTTTGCACAGGCAGTGTTTACCTTGTGTGCTGCAACGGGATTGATGGGACAGGTTGACACACAGTGAAGGTTTGCTTGAATTGGACTCTAATGCAACTTAACATGAATGAAAATCAGAGCAGTCACAGCTGGATTTCTGTTCATGCCTCATTCAACACTAGTCAAGCACAAACTGCAGTTGGCTTTTATGTAGGCTATAAAAAATTCAAATTGTTTTTGTACTGTGACTTCACCATACTGAATTTTTAATACTTATAGACAAACTTTAGGTAAACAATCATAGAAGATACTTTAATTTTCTATGACTGTTCAAGAATGGGAGGTGTTCTTGCCACTCCACAAGTATGTTTCTGAAAAATTAATCAAAATGTTTGTGACTAAACTACACTTTGAATTTAATATATTTATCAATATTAGTTTTGCAAGATGTTTATGCACTTCATTTGAAATATTAAAAGCTGAATTTGTTGGGTTGGAAAAATCTCAAATATATATTTTATATATTGCAATTTCAGGTTTTTAATATATTTCCATTTGCCTTTCTTACTATAAAAAAAGTGCAGAGACTCTTCTGACATTCTACAAAGGGCAGTCAGTGTGATCAAATATAATGATAAAACATAAATCTTATTTTAAATATTTGACTTCAACTTTCTGACTTCTGAGATCCAGAAAGACATAACATTACTGGCTTGGATACACTATACCTAATTTTATGGCTTCACCATTGTAAAGTCATAGTATCTCCCAAGGACACAGGGTTTTCAGATGCACTGAAAATATCAGTGCTACAACTTTTTTTATGTTCAACAGATTGTAAATTTGCTAAGATTAACTACTGGCACTCATAATAAACTTTGCTATCAGCGTATGACAAATTAGACTTATAAATTAAATATTGAATCAACTCAAGTTCTTCTGCAGATCAGAGTAAACTGTTCAGGTATTTAGGCATCTGCAGAGTTCCCCTCTTTGCTCTGAAGTTGTCTCCTGGAACTAGAGAATGCAGACATACCTTTTGGATAGGCAGATTTTTAGAATAAAAAGAAGTTTTGCACAGTCCATTAAACACAAAACTGCATTAGTAAAAAGCTCTTTTTAAATATCCACATCAAGCAGAAAGAGGAGCTGGCTTAGACTGTCATTATTGCCTGGCATCTTCAAGAAAGAAATGTGAAAAGCTGCTCAAGGCTCTCAGTTTGCCTCTATTCCTCCCTCACACCGTCTGCGGTGGCACAGGGTGCCTGAGCCAAAGCTCCCGTCAGGCTGTGTCCCTTCACTTCAGCTGGCTTTGACTCGTGCTCCTAAGGAGGGGATGACACCTGCCTGTAAAGAGCTCTCAGTCACAACACCCTGCAAAGGCAGTTCAGCAGCCCCCTAAGGGCTGCAGGGAGGACTGGCCGCCAGCTTTCACACAACAGGCCAAACACACCCAGAGTTTGACTGCAAAGAGGGCAAGGATGGGTTTCTAGATCTTAAATTATGCTTGCCCTGTAAGCAAAGAGCAACAGGCTGTTATCACACAAACAGCTGGGGAACCCATCAGCTCCTCAGCAGTTCTGATCTGCAAGGCAAGTGCACCTGGTTGGGAACTTGATGCCTGGTTTAAATCACAAAATGGTCTCCTACTTCAGTAAAATATTTACTTACTTTGGAGTGCTCTACTGCAGAGCACACTTTACCTGGGAAATTCAGGTTGCAGCCACCTCACCTGGACAGCAAACAGCCTCCTTTCATCTCGGTGATGTAAGTTTGCCTTGAATATCTTGCTCTTAAATCTGAACTTGTTTCTATAAACTAGCAACTCCTGAATTTGATGGAGCAGCTCATCTAATGCTAGGCTATCTCAGAACCAGAACTTTGAAGCACTTAGCTTTTTTCAGCAGCTGAGCATCATTCAGACATTGCTTCTTCAGCTCATTCTCAGGCTGTCCCTGGGAGTGAGCTGTCTGCTGGGAGTGGCATCCCACTAATATCTTCCACCTATAACTATTATTTTGCTTTCTTGGATGCTGTGGTTCTTGATTGCCACTTCACCCTCACTGGACACATCTGCTACAGTCCAAGAAAAGTATGCTGCAAATGTCCACTATTTTCACAGATATTGGCCCTGTACAGATCTGCAAAAATAACTTTATCCTAAAGTCGTTTCAAGCTTTCCAGGCCCTCCTTGCTTGTGTCTTAGACTGAGGTTTTTCTATCCCTAAAACATTTTGACCACAGTATGTGAACAAAGCATCTAAATCAAAGTACAGATCCCTTCAGCTGTCCTAAAACCTTGTATTCTTCTGAGGCCATCCTGTTCAGGCAGCCGTGGACAATGAGTTCCTTTTAATTCAGTGGATAGCTTTAGCATATTAATGTTTATGAATATAAATATGTTAAATTAACACCTGCTTGGATTGTCCATTAGCTGCCTCCAAAGATGAAGCGTGACAAGGTTCCTCTCAGCTCACAGCTGACTGAAAGCACAGCAACCATTTGTTGTACTTGGCTTATAAAAATCAGCATTCACAGTCTGCACGATTTCATTAAGCGGCACAGCAGGGTGATGAAGTTCAAGCAGCACAAAAGAAAGGAGCATCCTCCCTTGTAAAATAGCTTTGTTGGCATCCTAGAGTCTGATTCAGATATTAGGTATTTTTAAAAAAGTTACCTTTTATGCTTTTGGTACAGTATCATGCAGCCAGGTAAGATCTGTAAAGCTGAGAACAGAACAAGGAGTTATTTACGACTCACAACAATTGGCAAGCTGATCACTGCTTTGTACTTTTCTTGTCCAATGTCCCAAAGATGGAGGTTGAGCTGGATGCTGCACTGGTAGCTGAGAAGTCAATTGTTGACAGCCTTGCCTAGAAGGTCTCTCAAAGGAAGCACCATTATAATAACACGTCAGCTAAAAAAAAAATAAAATTAAAAACTTGCTTTAAAATATTCTAAAGTCTCCTTACGCAGTTGCTTTCTCATAAAATACTAATATCATTTTAGCAGATGGTTACAGCTGTTAAAGGCTGAGTTGATTATATAATCAAAATATTCAATTCTGCTTGAACATTATCCAGAGAAGTCATTGGCTCTCATGCAAGATCTCAATGCACCCCTAAAAAAGGAAAGATTTGGACCTTAATTCCTGTTCTTGCTATTTTATTTTATGGTGTTATTTTCATACCAGTCACATTCAAACACCAATGAATTTCTGCACTGCAGGTCTACATTGTTTGTAGGGGTGGTGGGAAGCTCTCAGGCCATCAAGTGAGCTCAATATTAATCACACAGTTCATGCCATAAAGCTGTGTGACATGGACTTCAAACACTTTGACAGACAGCACTCGTTTTGTAGCTAATCACAGACCTGGTGCCCTCTTGCTTCAAGGCTGAAAACGTGATTAAGTCAAAATTGTTTCAGTACATTCAGTACATGCAGCTCTTCCAATCTCCTGCACAACTACCAGCTACTTCAGCCATTGATCTGCACGTGGGATATTTGATGCCTGAGGCAGACAAGGTAAATTACATGCACAGCACAATCTTTTTTTTATGGTTTTGGGTTTAAAGCCCTACATACAGAACATGGGGCAGAAGGTCCTGAAATGCTATGCTTGTCCCTGTGGGAAACTAGAGAAGCTGGAGGAGATTGCTTTGTAAGGCAGAAGCTTATCTGGTCGTTTGAAGGGTCTAGAGGGGACTACTAAGCATCCCTGAACGGGGATACCCTTAGAAAGTAGGTAAATTCACCACTGCACCAAACCTCTTCAGTGTTTACTTTACATATAAGCCAAAGGATCCAGTCACAATTCCTTTATTTTCTTCTCCAAAAAGGCATTTTCAGGTTGGCACTATGGGGTGAAAGCTGGATAGCTTTTTCTCTAACTTTAAGATAAACAGCAGACGGGTGGTACTTGCAGGTCCCCTGATCTGACACCTGCACTCCACAAAGCCAGCATCTGACAGCTCACCTGCTCCACAGCCACCCAGCTTCAGGTGAAACAGGTTGGAACTCCTGGTGTTCTGTGCATCTAAGGCAGCTCCCAAAACAGGAAGAAAGCTCATCCACATTAGAATGCCTTAGCAAAATCTACCTTGGATTTGGTTCTACAGGAATGAGTTACTCATTGCAGTAATATCTTAATTTTTTCAGGTATAACACTCTGCCCCTACATTTGCACTTTTTTTTTTTTTGCTTAGATATGCCAGAAGCCCTGGAAACCAGACCTTTACTGGAGCAGATAATTCCCTTGCATAATCTAGTATCCATCTCCACAAGGCTGCTCTTCCACATCCCAGCTGTGCTCGGCAAGCCGGGGAGGAAACAGCTGATGAATAATGAATGGCTGTCAGAGCTTCCCAATAAGTGCACTGCTTGAGGGAGATGAGGGGAGATAAACCTGCACTCCTGCACATCCTCTCAAACACCACGTATTCAGCACTTTGGCCCACGCAGTTTTCTCAGCCCATACACAGGTACTTAGGGAGGATTCACGGAAGGGCACGGTGAGGGCAGTGGGGGGTCTTTCAGAGTGACAAAGTCAGACGTCTGTAGAGGTCATTTGAGGCCCCATCTTCGAAGAAACAAACTAAAGCACTTAGTTGCATTCAGAGAAGAGGAGGCACAACACCATCTTCCTACATGAGAAGTAGCTGTAAGCCACTTAGAAGCTCAGGGTCCCGAACATAACTTGTTTTCAGAACTACAAATAGTTCCAAGATTTAAGGATCCAGCCAGTGGGTCTCCTTTAATCTCTTAGTTTATTTAGAATACTCCTAAAGTGACTTTCAACACACCATTTAATATGGTTAACGTGGATCAGTTTTGATATGTAGCAACCTCAATCATTAACAGTTTTTGAACATCAGCCTTCTGAGGTTTGGAGAGCAGCTGCTATCCAGACTGAAATCTACCTTTATTTCCAGGAACTCTTTTCTACAGTTCACCTTGTCCATTACTCCTCTAAGCCCACTTACATACTGCAAATCTCACTTTGCTATCTCTTCCTAGCTGCCAATTTTCTCTGCAATGGATGCATTTCTTTCCTCCCTATAACAGTCCTTATCTCTTATCCCCTCCCAAGGGACATCTTAAGTTCTTCCTAATCTTCCATCGTTATTCTCACTCACATATTTATTCTTTTCCAAAAACCTCCTTCCAGTGAAAGCAATATTATGGAGATCTATCTTCACACTGCCCCCTTGAAACATGTCTGTTCACATTTTGTTCTACTGATGTGTTTTCTGCTAATTGGTTTTACATAGATTGTGAAGGGAAATGGCACATTTACCAGGAATACAGTGATTTCTCTGGATAGCAAACTAATACAAATAATCAAAGAACCTCCCAGAAAAAGTACTATTATTCCCAAGCATATATAGGTGTGTTTAGGCATTGAAAAATTAAGTGAATAATTAATGTCCTACAACATGACATTTTTTTGTCTTGAAATGTGTCCTTCCTTGAAAGCAACCATTTGCTCTCACAGATCAACGCTTCTGAAGATAAATATGGGTTCCAACCCAAAACATATTTGTACAGCCTTAAAGCTCAACACAAACTTTTAACACCAAGTTTGGATCATGCAGTTTGTTCTGACCAGCTAATTAGAGTACACTTTTTGAGGAAATACGACTTGGTAATAGAGTGCAGCACGGTACCCAGACCAAATCCAAGGCAGCTATTGCCGTCCAGAGATTTATCAAATCTAACTGTCTATTGAAGCTGCTCTAGTTCAGATTTTCTGCTTAAAATCCTATTACGGCCTCGAGTGTTTATTTGGCTTCAGCAACACTCATGCTTAAGAAAATCCAGTCTCAGACTGTTTGCACCTTCTTTTGTTTTTAATCAGAAAATGTTGAGAGGCTGAAGTGACTCTCTTGTTCCAACAGTGCTTCATGAATTGTTACATGTCTAGGAAGGCTGACAAAGAACACTAGACAGTCTGTGAATTTAAGAGGGATCCAACAGCAATGACAGCACGTTCAGATTTTGGGAGAACTTGTCTCACTTGCTAAAAAGGGCACTGCCCTCCATTTGCAAGCACAGTCCATAGATCTCTACTTAAAACTTTCATTAAAGACCCAGATATTCTAGTAGTTTTCTTTCCAAGTTCACCTTGATTCACATCATTCAAATCTGCCTCCTGTCTCCCTTCCCCAGCCTTGTGTCTGCACAAGCCTGAGCTGTCATGGCAATGTTACAGGTTCAGCCTCCCTGTGTTTGCTGCCCACAGATGATTTTCTCCACCCTACAACAGGAGCTACCCCCTGCACTAGCAGCTGCAGGAATTAATTTAGGCTCTTGTAAGACTCTGGAAGCACTCAGGCAATCCAACATATGCCAGTCTGAGGCTTAGGATGTTACATTACTCTGATTCTCTTATGTAGAAACTATCAACATTTCCCCACCTTTCTCTGGCTTAGGTAAAGAGGATTTGCTTACTGCTCCTACTTCAGGGTAGAGAATACTATGGGAAAAATGTGTCCTTTGTGTGGCCCAAGGCGGGCATGTTTTCAGTTCAATGTTTTGGAAATTATTTCCCAATTTCATTATTTAAAAATACAGCATTCCTTTGGAAACGAAGTGTCTTGTTTTTCCAACAACACGTGGGAGAACAGCCCTGAAGATCTTACACGGCTCAGTGGACACAAGGATACACGTCTTGACCACAATCTCTGGTACACTTAAGCATAAAACCATGACTGAACCCTCACACGGGGCATTACAACCCTGCTTCCCACTTAACAAACTGAGCTTGTCTGGGTGGTTCTCCCAGTGTCAACATTTAAGGGGTTTCTGTCAGTTAAC
The DNA here is from genome assembly GCF_001604755.1 of Lepidothrix coronata. Lineage (NCBI taxonomy): Eukaryota > Metazoa > Chordata > Aves > Passeriformes > Pipridae > Lepidothrix > Lepidothrix coronata. The sequence goes on from NW_016690423.1 coordinate 853,102, forward strand.
AGCTGGGATATCACATAGAAATTGCAGAAAAATCCAAAGGCTGCCATCACAGCTACCACAAATATCAGTCACTACTGACTGGACTCAAAAGCCAGTGACAAAAAATTGCATTTTAATCCCTCACCCCCAAGCTGCCCAGCTCTTCATTAAAAGCAAGGTAAAAAGACCAGTCAGACTGACACATCTGTGTGTGGTATTCCTCAGCCTGACTTTCCTTTTGACTGTGCTGTTCCTGCACACGCCTCATTTCATGCTAGAGTGCAGTACTATTACTTTTCCTTTTAATTTCCTGATTTTAGGAAAGTGTCCTTCCGTTCCTTGCCATCAGATGAACTCGTTCTTTTTTTTATCCCCAGTAGCTAATTTTTAATTTGTCATTTCTTCTTGCAGCTGTGTTTTGGGTTAGTTATATGGTATCACCTGACAACAAAAATTACTTTTTTTCTGTGCTATTTTACCTCCAAACTACAATTTTATTTTTTTTGCAGAAAACTGAAAAATGAGTGACAGGTAACAGTAATAGATTCTAAACCAGCCAGGACAAAGCCAAATAAACACAGCTATTTATGACAACCATTTGCTTCTCGTACACCCTGGAAAAGCAGCTGTGCTCCTATTTCCAATTCTATACTAACTTCCATTTATAAATTATGGGTAGAGGGAACAGGTATTGCCTGGCCCTACCACAACGTACGAAGAAATAGAAAAACTGACTGATAAAATCCCATCAAATCAAAGTGTTTCCACCCCAGACACAAATTACATTGGAAAAGCCTCAACCAAGCCGGCCGTGTGTTCCCCTTTATCAAGAGGTGAGAATCTGCCCCTCAAACAGTGATGTGCAGCATCCTCTGTCTCGGGACACCCCCACACAGGAAGGTGCTGGCACCCCGCACTGCCAGTGTTCCCATATCATCTGTTCAACTCAGGGCAGAGCATTCAGCACGAAAATAGAATTAACTGGCACATGGACAAAGTTCAGCATTACAGGTTTAACAATTCAAACAGAAATAACGTCTTATACACTAAAAGGAGTTCTAGAGCTGATATTTAAAATACCAGGTAGGGTGACTTCAAAGAATCAGGTCATAATTTAAAAATGCCTATACGAGTACCTTAATAAATTCCAGTGAAATGAAAAGCAGTTTAAGCATATTACAAACACAAGTAGCAGAGGTTAAAGGTGGTGTGCAGAGAAGGACTAAGTGGTTATAAGCCATGACTAAACTACTCTGACTAAAATAGCTGCTTTAAATGTAAGTAATAAGTGCATTTTAAAATCTATTTTAGTTAAACACATTGAAATGAGTGTCCATAAATCATAAAAAGTGTCTTGTTGGGTGACGTGGACACGAATTAGCCCAGTCCAAGGGGTGGGCATCACCACTTTGCAACGCCTGGCTAGAGAAACTGGTTCCCCAGAAGTGCTTTCTCCTATGTATTTGCTGTGATTTCCATGGCATGTCCCAGGAGAGGCTGTGCTACAGGAATCTGAACTATGGATTCTTCCTCCAGAAAAATCAGAATGGGGGAACGAACTTCTTCTTGAGCATACAAAGAGACTACAGAACTCCTGAAAACAAAGACTGAATTTAAGCTGTGTGACACAAAACCAGGACTGTAAGAAGCAGAGAGAACTCCCTACAACAGGACCACACCCACCTCAGCAAGGGCTCAATTTACTGCACCCCTAATTCCCCCAGGGTTTGTGGGTAGCATCTGCCATAATTTTGTCTACCAAGACAGAGAGAACAATTCCCACCTCTGAAGCACATTTCTGGCTGCAGGCAGCTTGGGCAGGATGGCTGCAGCTACATCTAGAAAGCCCTCACAACCAGGATCTAGGAGTACTGCTGTTTAGGCAAACAAAGACTCTAATGGAGCCCTGATTACAGAAACTGAGGATTAGAAAGACTCTGGTCATGCTTGAGCTGGGGCTGGTCCCCGGGCTGCACAAAGCGTTCCTTTGATCCTTGGGGCAGCACATTTGCCTTTCAGCCGGGGCCTCATTTCAGCCAGACCTTTGACATCCCACAACAGCCAGCAACTCGGGGAGGAGGAATTCGAGAAGCTTCAGGACTCATTAGCAAAGTCTCATGCCTACTCATGAGGGGGCCTCACCAGCTTAAGTGCTGCCCTAGGGAATGTCTGCTGCAGTCACAGATATGGGTAATATAAAGATATCAAAGTTAAATTTAGACACAGTTGATACCAGGGTACTTAGTTTAGCCACAAGAGCGCAAGGCTCAGCATGAACTGACTCTCCTAGCAGGCCTGTGGGTTAGGCTTTTATTAGCAGATCTTATGCTCTCCTAAAATACACCTCCTCAATTCTTCCAATACACTGTGTGGGAAGAATATGCCTCACAGTAACTCCACTGTTAAGTGGATTTGTATGCATACCTCCCACACGACTTGAACATTCAGAGAATTTCTCACCACACCCTGTCCTAGATAGATATATATATATATTGCTGCATTACCTCAATCTCTGTTTCAGTCTTCTCTTTCTCTGAGGCTGTGCTAAATTAGGGTTATACAGTGCTGTCACCTTAACCCCTGCACTGACCAAGAAAAAAGGGAGTGGGTTCAGCGGTGGTATCATGAGAAATCCAACACCACAACGGTGGCTTTGAAATCCTCCACAAGGCAGCCAAGGTTAAACGACGCACAGTAAAACAACTGGAATATCCAAGTCATGGGAAAATAACTGTCACCAGCTAGGATCAACAGAATTCCCCATTTGCTGTGGCTCGGGCACCTGTGAAAATGGCTTCCTTGAGACACACATTTAAAGGGGAGCAGAGAGGAATTTTTTTGCTCTTTGTATATAAACGTAATGCATTCCTTTAGCAAACCAATCATGTAGATTGCAAAGGTTTTCTCTATTTGGAACACTGAGCTTACTATTACAGTTCTGGATCCTTGGTTTTGGTAGCATGTATGCTGCCAATACACATCTGGCACATAAACTGCAGATGAATGTTCACAGATGGCAGAAAATACCTCAGCAAATGGTTTGCCCAGATATAGATGTGGATGAAATTACTCAGAGTGCACTGCTGGCAAAGTTTTGCAAGTATCTGAAGCTGTACATGAAATTACTCTGCAAATATCTTGAAGGCTAATGGCTTTCAATGCTTAAAGAAACCTGCAACAGCAGTTGATCACTGCCTGGATTAAATTTGCATGACTTTAGAAATCTAATATCTAGACACATTATGAAATTTAAAGACAGACTCCTGAAGGAAAAGTGTCCACAACTTACATGCTTTTTCTTGCCATTGCACATGCACTTACCAGAATTACAGGGACAAGCTGAGTGAACAGTTTCTGTTCAAATGCCCAAAGGTGTCTCTGCATTTCACTGCTGTACACAAGTTGTACACACCTTACATTACAGTGCAGTTTTGAACAGTGTGTCCCAAACGTTTAGCCACACTTAAAAATAAGGCAACTATGTTAACACTAATTAAATATTTTCACCTGTGCTAACGTGAAATGGATGAGGAAAGCTGAAAGCATGTGGCTAAAACTAGATGTAAACATCAGTACCTTTATCAAAGAATAATGCTTTGGTTTTCCTGTTCACCATATGCTGTACACCCTTGATTTCTTCTGTTCCTTCATTTCTCACAAGATTAAAATAATTTTATTTTAAATATAAACCCTATTAAATTAACTCTCCACTATACAGTGTCCCTAATCAAAATACACTGACATTCCAAAAAAACCCAAACCAAAAAAACCCCCACCAGGCACAGTGGGAGAGCTGTGCCTGAGTTTCCAGGACTTTATCCTTAATGAAAAGCCTTACTCAAAGGGTGGTTCATTCTTGAGGAGAAATGGCATAACTCCCATCTGGTTGCCATGCTGCAGCAATTTGGCAGAAGGGATAACAGATGCTGGGACTCCAAACTGCTCCCACACTCTTTTCCCTGTCTCTAAAGGGAGTTGCACAGAGTCATCACTAAACTGTTAATGGGTGCAAGATGTGTATTTCTGCAACACTGAAGACTGTGAGCATGTGCAGGAAGTGAGGGTGGTGAGGCTTTTACAGCTAAAGAAACCACTTAAAATTCTGTTAGTATTCAACTAATGTGTATTTTCCTTCCTTCTCTCGCCAGTAAGCCATCTGCCTTCCCTCTCATCCTCTCAATGTGGCCATGAAATGGTTTGAAACTCGGAACAGATTCCCAAGGCCTGCAGAGTGAACCATAATTGTTCCTGTGCACTACTGATCCCCTGGGAAAGATTCCCATCAGACATGGTGCAAACCTGGCTAAATCACAGCTCAGAGAAATCAAGCAGCTTCCCCCTCCAGGCACAGCCAGGCCGTGTGTGAGCTGAGACACAAGTGGGGGCACTTCTCAGCCACATCTTCACTGGGCATCGTAACCTACACTCGGGCTTTTCTACTGCACCCTCTCATTGCTGCCCAGCCCTGAGCAGAGGCTCACACTGGAGACGTGGACAGGAGGGTTTCCCAGACCTGTGTAAAAGATGAAGAAGGACTGGGGAAGGAACACAGCCGAGCTTAAAATCTGCCTGCCAGGGAACAGGTAGAACACTTGAACTATACAAGATGTTGTTACCTGGATTTATGAAGGTAAAGTAAGTTAAAATCATTGATTCACCATCCACAAAGAAGTTTCAGAGGATACTCTGTGAACAGTGTCCAATTATGTTTTGCAAGAAAGAAAATCACTCAAGGGTCTACTTGGTCAGTCTCATGCAAATGAGAATTGCACCAAACTCGAAACCAACAATTTTAAGGAGATCTAATGAGGCATCTAAATAAAAAAATTATTTAAGTGGGAGGGAAACTTGATGGAATCCTTCAAACTACAGACTATTTAAATTTAAATTCATCTGGCACAAAAATAAGTGTTCCCTATGTAGAGCAATCCCATATGAATGTCCCATGCATTTTGGGTTTAAGGACAACACTGAATAGAAGCAATTCACTGAGGTGTGGGTAAACTCTTGCTTCCAGTAACAATGACTCCTCCAAATCAAAGTCCTATGTCCTAGGATAAAGTCACCCAAAACACTTTCTCCAAGTTGTATTAAAAATCACAGTAAATTCAGTTATCATTTCTGAGTACAAGAAGAAAAAAAAACCTCAGCTGTTCAGACACAGAAGGGAATAATGGCATGAGTATGGGGAATTTTTAGCATTAAGGTGGTTCATTCCCTTAAAGCAAATTAGAAATTAGGATTGGATAGAAAAAAAATGGGTTTTTTTCATTCATTATGCCAAATGTTCAGCAAAAGCTGATGTAAGGTGCATGTTGGCTGAACCACATACAGCATCTTTTGGACAGATCTGACCTATACAGCTGCTTCCCTAGGCAAGAATAAATGTAGTATTGTCCTGAAAACAGTGACAAGCTGTAGTTAAACTCAGTTCCCCTTGGTGATAAAATTAATGGTGGATTTCCTCCATTTTCCTCAGGATTTGTCTGTGATGCTTCTACTGCTATAACAAGAAAAAGAGAGAGTTCTTCCAGAAGTGATTTCCACTTGAGTCATGCCTACAATAAGCTTATGCACTTAAGGGTTCCTCAAGTTGCAACCAGGGAACGACACAGTTAAAGCACTCACAGCACATGTAATGCAGTTGCTCACCCGTGCTGCCTCCTCCCCAGTGTGGGGTGTAATTCAGGCTCTGCTCTGTGTTCTCAGCAACCAGATGGCAGCAAAGAATCCTGCAGGACTCGGTGCTATTTCAGTCTGGGGAATTGCATTTTTATTCCATGAACTCTGCTTCCTTGGCTCCAGCTCAGACAGTCCTGGCTCTTACGTGCTTTCCAGTGCAGAGCACTTTGGGTGACCTCCCTGAAAAGCAGCGCTGCCTCCCTGAGCCCCAGCTGTTGGGAGGGGCTTTTCTCAGGAGAGTCTACGCTGGGACAAACCCAGTCCACTGATTTGGTGGTGCCACTGTTGTGGATATCAGGAAGATGGTAAAACTTCCCAGGCACCACCTTGTTAAGTGGCAAAGCTCTGCACAACCCAGGAACTGCCTCAGTACCACTGTTCAACTGCCAGTCTGGGCTTCCTGGGAGGCCAGTTCTGGAGAAAGGCTGAAAACTTCAGCAGGGACAACATGCTGGGATGTGGTGCAGCTTCTCTGCCAAAAAGCCTCTTGCTGTTTTCCACCAGCATTTCAACAATACAATACTCTTCCCACAGATACCAGTCACCAATATTTTCAATAAATATCTGATATTACAGCCAAAACTACCACATTACTGCTTTGCTTCATTTCTGTGAGTGAACACAACTCTCATTCCATAATGCTCCAATTATTAGTAGAACAAGAGTTTTGTGTGTGCAAAGCTGAAGATGAAAATTCATCCTCCGAGACATGAGACAACTATAGCTGATTTCTCCTGTGCAACTAGCATTCTAATTCTTGCATTACAAGCTGATAATAAAGCCAATACTTCAACAGATGAACAACACCATCTCAAGTCAGCACAGACATCATCTTTTCAGCCAGAAGCCCATCTTGAGATTTTTAATATTTTACTGAATTATTAGAAAACTGTAACATTTCCCAATGCCTACATGCTTCTAACATGCTTTGAACTTAAGAACCCATTAGTGTATAAAGAAAAAGTCCAGTTCTATTCCCCAGATATCCCAGGCTGTCTGAAAATCTTAGTCACAGAAAAGACATTCTGTCCAGGAGCAAATGACGTATTGCATTTCTTTGAAAGCAGCACATAATCAGATTCTCCTCAGCAGCTGCAAATCCATTTCTGCTGAAACAACCAACTTTCTCTCCAGATTTTTTCACTATGAATTTCCCAAGAGATGAGTAGATTCACTGGTACCCTGACTCTTTGTAAAACAGCAGGAAAAACTTGACCAGTTAATTACGTTGGCTGCTCTGTACTGCTATAACCTGGTCCAAATGAGGAGATGCAGTCAGATTCCCCAGGAGTCAAAAGTATCCATGTCCAGGTTAACCCCTCATAATCCTCCAAGTATTACTCTCTGGCTTGCCCAAGCTCCTCCTTACAAACCTGTGCCAAAAGCAGGGAGGCTTGGAAATGCCATCCACTACCTCCATCAAATCACGTCGACAGATTTAGCCACTGACATCTGCCAGTATCACATTTGAAGTGCTGCTACTTAATTACCTACTGCTCCAAACATTAAGCTTGAAATGAAGAAACTTAAAAAAAAAAGATGTTAATGGACATTGCAAAGGGATCTATCCCATTAGGTCACTTCTTCCACTGCAGTACTCCTGCAAAAGAGCATTTAGAAATCCAGTCCTAGAGAATACCCGGACCACTGAAGGAACCCTGCAAGAAATACCTCACAGCATAACATGTGGAAAAGGTGTCCTGTCAGGACAGCTGGGAAGACAAATCTGGCGATTTGTCTTGGCTCAATAATTAACAGTGAGAACTGAGATGGAGCCCGACAGTCCTTCCCAGCTTTTACCAGGAAGGTTTTTATCCAGGAGGCATACAGGAGTCCTTGAGTGTACTCAGTTCTCTCAGTGTGATCCAGAGGGAAGGGCAGAAGCTTGTGGAAGTTTCCACAGGGTTTGCAGAGACTCTTCTGTTTGGGCTGGTTGGGAGGAGGGCATGCATGGAGTGATCTCCTTATGGAAATGCAGTGAAAACAACCACTGGTTAAAGACTGGGATTCCTGAAGTATTCCACAATCCAGAACATCTTCAAGGGAGCTAAATACTATCCTCTTCCCATTCTAATGTGATCTTTCTACTAAGGGAGGGGAACCTGACCACGCTAAATCATACATGCCATATACACACATGCATCTATATACACTCCCAAAATCCCAAGATATTTTGTGCACAAAGCTTTCCAGCACTATTGGTGCATTTACATGTATAAATTGACAATAACACATTTGGAATACTCAAAATTAAGGTATTAAATCCTGATTTACTTGTTTAACAGGTAAGATTCCAGTGTATTAGCCACTCTACTGCACAGTTTGACTGTACCTTTTCTTTCCCATTCCTGAAAATCTGTATTGTTACGGGTTTTCACTACACTATCAATACTCTTTCCTGTGCCTGTAGGTCTCACCATGAAACACTTCCCATCAATTTTGCTAACCTCTTCATTATAGCACCATTTCCAAATTCAAAGTTAGGAGTACAAACATAGGTCTAAACTACTTTCTTTCTGGATGGCAAAAAATGAGGGCTTGGAAAATATGAAGGGAATACAGAAGATGGAGAAAAATGGAAAATGAGTTCCAGAGAATGCATCATTTTCCAAAGTGGTTATTATATTTGTTCCACAAACAATATAGAGCTACCTCAGGGTTTGCCTTACGTGCATTGTTACATTACTTTATCACCAAGAGCGTTTGTGTCCTTTTATGAAATACTCAGGGAAAATTATATTGCTGCAGCCTGCAACTGGAAGCTATAAAACTTCCTAATGCAGGAAGGAATATTGCAGTTGTCTCGATAATTGTAACCTCAATTAGCATGTTAATACAGGTAACAGTGAGCCCAAAACTTGTTCAGTCTGAGGGAACTGTAAGCAAACTCTTGGGCTCTGTTCACAGCAGTGCTGCAGTGCAGCCTCAAGGTCACGCTACAAGGAAGAGCAACAGAATCATGAAGCACTGCAGCTCCTTGCAGCCCTGTTAGGAAAACGCTGTACCAAAGTTACTGTTTACAGTTGTATTTATTCTGTTTGCTTCCTGTCTTAATACCTGACATCACTGTATTAATTTTCAGCCCATAACTCCTGGAAACATCTCCTTGTTCACATATTTTCACAGAAATAACATTCTCTAGAACTATCACTCTTTTCAAAAAGTTGTTAAGTGTCAGTGCTGAAGGGAGATTTTGGGATATAAGAAACATCTAAAAGCAAATGAGCTCCAAATACATGAGACCTTTACACACAGCTACTAGTTAAAAAAAAACCTGTGAATCCAGACTTAATTTTTTGCTTTTCACAAATTTTGACATGTGGCTAAGGTGGTTTAGCAAGGGCTTCTCGGTATTCTGAATTTAGATTGCAAGGCCAAGACGCAAACATTAATGGCATCACCCACAGCCAAGTGCAATCTTCCCACCTGAATCTTCCTGAGCTGCCAGCTGGCTCTAGCATTTTTTACCATCTCTTGGATTTAGAGCTCCCATATTGTATTTCTACGCCCAAGGCTCAGGCCCAGCAGGCAGAAGGGTGCCCTGGCAGCAGTGGCACAGTGCATGTGGGGTGTGCTGTGCCCACGGCTCCCACGGCTCAGCACCACCACCAGAACTTCTCCACCACTGCTTTGTGCAGCAACACAACAGGAAAATACTGGCCAGAACTTGGAGGAGGATCAGAGTCAGAGCCTAAATGAGCAGAAGGCTGAAATCAGCTCTGCTGAACAACTGTTAGCTGAAGAAAAGACTAAACTGGAAGAACAACTAAGGAAGTCACTGACAAGTACAAAAGCGTGCCTTGGCAAATGTGGAAAACGTGAGGCAAAGAAGCCAGAAACTGGTAGAAGAGGCAAAGTTATATGGGATCCAGAGCCTCTGTAAGGACTTACTAGAAGTTGCAGACATACTGGAGAGAGCAACAGAAAGTGTTCCAAAGGAAGAAATTAAGGATGATAATCCTCATTCGAACATCTTATATGAAGGTCTTGTTATGACAGAAGTACAGATTCAGCAAGTGTTTAAAAAACATGGCCTGCTCAGACCGGTTCCTGTCAGAGCCAGGTCCGATCCCTATGAACACAAAGCATTGTTCCACACTGCCATGGAAGGGAAGGAGCCTGGCACTACTGCATTAGTACCCAAGACTGGCTAGGAGCTGCACGGGCGTACCCTGTGGCCTGCCTTGGTGGGTGCTGGGAAAGACCCTTAGCTGCTCAGAGAATTTAAAATGCCCTACAACTATTAAACAGCTGGATGGTTTTTGTCTCACACCATGCTTTCCTCGTTCCTCTGCTCCCAGAGAGGTTTAAATGGGGTTTTTTGGGTTTTTTGTTGTTGTTGGTTGGTTGGTTTTTTTTAAATATTGAGACTGGATGTGGCACGTAGGGCCATGGTCTAGTAATCACGACAGTAGTGGATCAAGGGTTGGACTTGATGATCTCAGAGGTCCTTTCCAACTCGGCTGATTCTATGATTATATGATAGCCAAGATGAATAGGGCTCGGTCTTTTCTTTCCCTGCTTCATCTGTGTCCTCATAGCTTTCAGCTCAGTGTACAAACACTGCTCATTCTGAAATGACTGTGATGGCTGAAAATCATCCAGAAAAATCTTCAGTTTTGGCCAGAGAGAAATAAACACCCAACCCTGAAAAATCAGCATTTGATTGTATGTGCTACTGGTACACATGGAAGCTTTACCGTGATATCAAAGAACTTCTGAAATTCTTCCTTCCCAGCCCCAATTTTTAAAAAGGAAGCTGGTGCAGTACATTTTGGAAGGGGCATGCAGAAAGATCTAGCATTGGCAGACATCAAACCATGACCTCCTGTACCTCAGTTGACTGCCTTCATCTCAAGACTGCAACGGGATCTCTGTTGGGGTGTGGGACCCAGCTGAGTGCAGCACCTCTGAGGAACAGGGGCAGCTCAATGTGTCCCAAGTGGCACTGCCAGCCAGCAGGGCTCTGGCACTCAGTCATACCTTGGCTTTGTCAACAGCCCTCTTGATTTCAGCACTGAACTCGTAAAATAAGAAAATAAGCACAGGATTCACCATCTGGCCCTCTGTGGATATCCAAAATGCCATAAAGCTGCAGTTCCCAAGGAAAATTTTATTTTATGACTTGTTAATGACTTCAGATCTCAAACTTACCATTTGCTCTAATGCTCATTAAATTTAATATTTAACCTGCCTGGCTGGTTGCACTGTCACAACTTCTTGTCAGAAATCAATGTAACCCCCTTTCTAGCTTGCTCAGTCCCTGTCCCTCAGGCTAAACAGCCTCACTTGCAGGCATTACTAGCCTAGAGGAGAACAAGTATGCACAACTGAACCTGACTATGGAAACAGGTGATAGCTGTACAGAAACCATGAAGGGAGTAGCTTTCATTTAGGGGGTCAGGGAGGCAGTGAACTTTCTGCATAGACATCTGAAAGCAGGGTTTGCAAGTTCAGCATCGACAGCATGCCTGGGTTTTAATCTTGCTTCAGCTGACTAGATAATAAAGAACTAGAAAACACCTTCATAAAAGCCTTAAATCATGGCTGAAGGACTAACAAAGCCATTTGAATGGCTGCACCTCCCAGATCTCTTTTTTAATTACCTATTCCTCAGAGGCTGGCATCTAATTGTTCCTTGCATCGATCCAGTCTGTCCCAGCCACCTCGCCTGACAGGCTGCTTCAGCACTGCCAGCATTCCTTATGTTCCCAGGGATACTCACTTGCCCCATTTTTACTTTGAATGGCATTGTCTGCAGCTAACATATCCATTTCCAGCTTCAATTTCCATTGAGTAACAGAAGAATTTGAATTATTAAAATTAGAAGTCAGGAAGATGCTGTCTTTGCATTTATTTTTTGCCTTGCTGTACCTCTCCTTTGAACACGGTCCTACAGCTTCAGCTGTAAAAGCCATTATTTTTATCTACATCAGGAATGTTTTGCCAAAGCCATTTTTTGAAGTGCAAATGGGTGACTGATTCCCTGTCACGTGAAGCCTCAAGAAAGCACAGGGTGAAAGTCTTCTCGGGAAAATGACCCTAATTTTCATTAATCACTCATTTGTTTTCATTTAAGAAGAGTTCTTTCAAAACTGAGCCTACCAGCAACAGGGGCTTTCCCATCTCTCACTACATTCAGCACACACAAACGTAGAGTCAACTTTCAGGTAAGGCTGAGCAGAAAAAGCTCATTCCTTGCTCCTTCCCAAGGACAGGCACAGTGCCATGGGTATGCACCAAAACTAAACCCTTAATCTACCTAAACCTTCACCCAGTTTCTGCATCCTTCAAACTGTAGGCTGAAATAAAACATGTTGCCACGTGCTTTTCCAGCTCGACATTCTCTTAACTTCCTTCCAAGTAGGTCCATCTACACCAACATTCTACTGTCCAATGTAATATCAGTAAGAAACTGATACCTCTCATCTGGCTTTCCAAGTACTTGGTCTTCGCTAAATCTCCAGCAGCCAGTGATTATGAACAGCTCACTACAGTTACCTTGACCTAGTGTAGCTTTCAAAGTGAGTCCATGAGAAGGAAAACATCAGATAACCAAGGTATCAACTTCCATTTCAGCACTAGTTTGTCCCTATCACTGCAGGCACACTAAGAATGTGAGTGTGAAATTATTTGCCAAGGGTACCACGGAGATCGTCAGCAAGGTGGGACCCCATGGATACCTCAAGAAAGCAAAAGAAATTGGCGTTATTAGAATGCTTGCTATTGCCCTATTGTCATACATCATCAGCTCTAAAATTGCTGTTTATCAGTATTTACTGAGATTATTCTTAAAAAATATTGCCAAAGTCTGAGAAGAAGGGCAAGTGACAGCAAAAGCGATGTCTGAGTGTGTAACGTTTCCTCATTGTGAAGTATTGCCTAAAGTGCTACAGTCTGAAAAAGCGAAAGACCAAAGGTTGGACTTCTTTACAGCTTATTTTTAAAACTCAGTTTCTGCCTCAATCCTTCAGCTCCCACTGAACAACTGGAGTAATCCAAAAATGAATCATTTGAGCAATTCCCACAGGAATATTAGAAATACTAAGATTTGCTTCCTCTATTTGACACGAACACAAACCAGAGCTGTGACCCAACCTGGCCTTCTTGCTTCAGTAAGCGCAAACAGACCCATTCTTACTAAAGAACACAAACTTTTCTCCCCAGCACTTGCTCCCAGAGGACACAGGCCATGGAGGAGGGTGAGCTAATTTTGTCGGGTCTTCATGACAAAAGAGTCAAGGTCATTTCATCCTACACAGATGCTGTAGAAAATGTCTGGCAGAACATGGTTTCTGACATTTGAAGCAGCACTCTGATTCTGTTAATGTGAACAGTTGTACTGCATTTTTTGCCAAGGCCTGAATTTGGCTCTGCATAGACCAAGAACCATCCGCCAGCGTGGGAGATACAGCTGTGGAGTTCCTTCCATCTCCTAACACCTGCCTTACCCACTCCTTGCAGACCTTCCCCACCTGATCCAAGACCTGGAAACAGTCTCCATATGTTCAACACATCGTCATGTTAGAGCACCACCCCCCTCACTGACAACCTGTCTGGCTGAGCTGAGTCAAGGAAAGGCCAGTTCCACATGAGCTAAAAAGGGTTTTACAGCTCTGCTCCCCACTGCAAACCACTCTGTTCCTGAATGCAGAGTCACTTTATTTAGATCAACTTATTTATATTGACCTGTAATCAGACATTAAAGTTATGCAAAAGTATCTGTCCATATCCCACAAGTCATTAACTGTAAAAGCACAGGATGATGTACAATTCACAGACCCTGCCCTGTACTCAGCACTGAGCACCATGTTTTACTGCAGGGTGGTAACCAAACGTCTGCTGCAAATGCTGAGTTTTCTGCTAGTAATAATACAGGCAGTGAAGAAAGGTGATTATGACTTGGTCATGTCAGCAGCACGAACCTTTATGTTCAACTGACAGCAGCTAAACACCAAAAGGTAAGATTTTTGTCTATACTAGTAACACAGTGGAGTAATTTGTTTGCTAATATATCTAAGTCTACACAAAATGTTTTAATTTCTAATTGCAACTTGATGGTAAGCTCATATCTGATTTAAAATATATTTAATTTTAAAAAGTAAAAGTGCTCAAATGAAGCCTGAAATCAAGGAATGCTGCATTTTAAACCTTTGGTACCATAAAACAAAATACACAAGGCCAGCTTTTATTCCAGTAAATGTCAATTTGTACCCCCTTTCTCTTGTATCAAATGGAAACAATCTCAGAGAAACAAGACTATTTAAAAGGTATCAAATATTCTTTTTGTAAGTGCTTCTGTGGGGACGTGCCGTAGAAAGGCAGAAGAGAAAACCCTGTTTTCAGAACAAGCTTGGAAGGCATTAAGTCAGAAAGCTACAAACTGAATGTTTTGATAATGATTTTAAATGGATCCCTAATTCAATGAGCAGCATTTGACTGAAGTAAAGCCCTTCTAAAGGAAAGACTTTTTTTCACTCCAGCCTTCTCCTCTGTGGAACAACATTCTTTTCTTAAGAATGAGTCCTCATATTCACAACACAAGTGTCCTCTACTCTCACCACAATGTACCCACCCCCAAAAGCAGCCCATGACAACCTGCCAGCCTCCCTTACAGAACACAAAGCTCATTTCTAGTTTGCTGCTCTTCACAGCAGCAACGCTAACTGAGCCAGCAGGTAAAATTCCACTTCCACGTAAGCCTGTATTAAATGCCCTTCTGGTTTCCATTCCTGGATATCTGTCAAAATGCAGTTTAGGGCAATGTCATTAATTATGCTCTCCAGTACAAAAAAAGGAAGATAGCAAGAGATGCCCTCATTTAATCAGTCAACCACGTGTGCTGACAGACATGATGCCTTCTCCCTCTAAAAGAGACTTCTGTCTCTGGGTGGCCTCTGTCCTGAGAAATAAAGGGACAATGACTCTGTATAATTGTTTGCACAGGTACACTATCAAATTCAAGGATGTACATTAAATGGTTCCCTTGGCAACAAACCTTATCAGCATTCTTTGACTACAAAGAGGAAATATTTTTTCGTCTAGAAAAGTTCCTTCTGCTTAACAGCAGCAGACAGAATAACATTTTGAAATTCCTGCTTTGCACAGTGTCCTTTTTACTACAGGCTGCATATTAGAAAGTAAATGGTACAGTTCAAGTACTCTGAAAGCAAAGATCCTCTCAGCTCCAGGTTACCAGACCCGTGCTGCACCGCTGTTCCCATCTGTGGGGATGTCTCAGGCCACAGCACTTCACTCCCAGCTGCTGAGCACAACCCCGCACCAGGCTGTGGGGGCCACCCGTGCAGATGATGAACAGAGGAGCAGAGGCAGGAATGACTGTGTGGAAGGAGGGAACCTCTCATGCTGGCTTTGTTGTTGGAGACATTACAGTGTCAAACTGCACCTCCATCGGTTCTGCCTGGTGAAGACAAGCCTTGAGTCTGACTGAAAGCCCAGAATTCCCATCAAGCAGAAATACAGATTTTGAATCAAGACAGTAGACATCCTTTCAGCATCAACTCAATCCTAAAAACAACTAAAACATAGGTTCTTCCTAAGTGGCACTGCACAGGTGCCATTCATCTTTAAATTTCTGGCCCACTCCATCCTTGTTTAGGGATTTGATCCAATAGTTCTCATCATCAAGCCACTCTAGTGGCTTATGATTATACCTCCTTCTATTTCTTGAACTTAATTGTGTCTTTTTGTTTCTAATGCCCAACAGCCAAGCACATGGGCATGTCCTTCAAGCAGCTGGGTTAATGCTGCTTTCACCTCTGTTTTGCTCTTCCAAAGCACATCCCTTTATTACTCCTGGAAACGCACCACGATGCTGCTCTGAACACAAATCCCTCTTCAAAGCTCATTGCCTAACATTGCATTGCTAAGTAGAAACTATTTGTGATAAAATAAAGACAGATTCTTAACTACTTTTGAATGCTAAGCCTCATGCTGGGTGCAAACACTCTATGCATCTGCCAGTGTGGATGCTCTTAGCAGATTTTAATTCCAGAGCACTTCAGATGCAAACCATACTTGCAACTTCCACTGTCCCAGTGCACAGAGCCCTCAGCCCGGAGGCCGTCACAGGTGAGGCTGTGTGAATGAACAAACTCACCACACGCCATCAGCATGTCATGTCTCCCTCTGGAGACATTTGTTCCCTCCTTTTATACAAAGGATGACTACCAATGCCAAGAATAGAAACAGCATTCTTCTGGCCAGGGCGACAAGAAACCATCTCTCTGACACCGGAAAATACTTTCTCCCCTACATTTGAGGAGTTTTGCTGCTGCTGAGAACAAAACATACTGGTAGAATAAAGCAGGACCTGTATGGAGTCATCATTGCCCAGAAACCAAAATACAGCTGACAGGTCTAAATTTAGTCCACTAGCCCTGACAGTGCCCCGTTAAACCAAGGAAAGAAAAAAAAGCAGAAAGGGTTTTTCCTAGACGCTGATATGAGATTTATATTGGAATTAAAAAGGATGTAAAGTGGTAGAAAGCTGGTTAAGGAGCTGGGGCTAACCTTGACAGTGTTTAGTTAACAAACACACACGCAGCTCTTGAGTAGCTGGCCCTGAACTATCAGAGAATTGACAGATCTCTGCTTTTGCTGTGGGATGTATGGAGTGAGAATTCTCTTCAACCCTCACCCCTGAACTTTAAGATACAGTTACAATACATGCCTCATCAAAGCCTTACTACAGTACAGCAGCTACAGAGAAAACCAGGATAGAAAACTGAATGTCACAAATTAAGAGCAGTGCCCAACTTTGAGACTGATCATTTGGCATGAGCTGACTCAACTCCCCATTGCACACACGTGCAGGGGGGCAATCAGGCCCAGAGATTCTGGGATCCAGAGCTCAGAGAGCAGGACCCGTCTCCCAGCTGCTCCCAGCTGCTGGTTTTGACAGTAGGCATCAAAAAACAGATCTTGCAGTACAGTTCCTCAGAAATGGGAACTCACACACACACAAGTACTAGAGCCATTTTTCCCAACAGCTCAAGCGGAATTAAGAGCTCAAAAATAAGAGCAGCCAGTTCTTTTTGTTCCAACAAACAATCACCAGAACTAGGACCTTTGTGATGGATACTTGTCTAACCTGTCCTCAAAAACACCCCTGACAGATCCTACAGCTTTCTTGAGCAATTCTTCCTTGTGCCTTTCTCCTAGCATTAGGGATCATCCTCCATAAAGTTTTAAGTTCTCCTTAAATAAATCCTATACAGGACAACTACTTAACCCAGCTACCCTGGAATAGACTCCTTCATAGATTTTCTAGTGTACATTACTTGTAATTAATCTACTTTCAGAACCTGGCATTTTCCACATTAAAAGCAGGTCTAACATACTTGATTAAGCTAATCTGAAAACAGACCCAATGCAAACGTGACAGAGACATGTCCCCTTACTTCTCAACCTCAGCTGCTTCCAAAACCACAAGCATGCCCCAGAACTTGGTAAAGAAACACAGAATTTCCAGTGCTTTAGCCATCTACAGGGAATATGCACGGGCTGATAACGGGAAAACGTGCCCAGAGTGACCTACTGAGCATTTAGGGGCTCTGGTAGCTTTGCTCCAGCTATTGGTGGGTTTTGCTTCACACAAACCTTTAGAATACCAACTGAAAATGTCTGTGCTCATCTTTAGACCTCTTGGTGCTTTAACTTCACATCTGAACGACTGGATGTCTCCATGTCACGTGGCATTTACCCTCTGCAGTCATCAACCAGCACAATGAGTTCAACCTCTCCAGCAGCAGCTTAGCAGAGGGTACAGGCACCCAGCCCTCATAATTCTCTGCAAGCTTAAATGCTCAAGAAGGAAGGAAAGTGCAACTCGAAATTCTGAGATAAAGGGACTTGATGCTGGTGGCAACCTAAGGACTGTTTGCATCCAGAGCACACAAAGAAGTACTGTGCATAAGGTACTTACATTCCCTTGGAAATATTTTCCTCTTTTTGGAAAGAAAACTGAGGCAAATTTGCTTTTTGAGCTACCTGGAGTTTCTCCTAACCACACATTGCAAGAGCTACATAAAGCTTAACCTTAAAAGACAGACATGGAATTCTAACAGATGCAGATGGAAGAGAAAATTAATGTTTAATTGTAAAGATATTTTGCCACTTTCTTTTTCAGGCGGCCCTTCTCCAAGTACAGAGCTTCACAAGCTTATCTGGAAAAAAGGTGCCAGACTCCCTTAGATATTGCACCAATTACTGTATTTTTAAATTGATGTAAAATAAATGGATTACGTCAGGATTTGTTTGGTTATCCTATTTGCATAAAAATCTAGTGGACTTAAGTTGAATCCGTATTACACTTGTCATTTCCAAAGAAAAAGTTCTCGGAGTACTGTTTGATTTTAAGACAAATCCCTTGCTGTGTGGTGTATAAGGTTGGTTTGTTTATCAAGTTTCCATTGAAGTTCAATTAGAATAGCATGGATAAATATAACCAATCCCAGCTGTTAGTACAAAACTAATGTAATTATAAAATATTAAATACTTTCCCTTTTATAGTAGCCTACTCCAAAATATCTTCTTTAGAAATTATATTTTTTCATTAGGGAAATATAACACTAGAAAAGATGTTATTTCTGCAAGGGTATGTAAACTAAACAAAATTCCCTATAAAACTTCATGCATCTTTACATGCATTGATTTTATTAGATCTCTTGGCTTTAAGAAAAGCAGTTGGAATTAAATTTGCTTCACATACAACGTAACTGATTTCAGAAGAGTATTGAGTTTCATTTGATATGCTCTGACTTGTAGATAAACAAGTCCAAACTTCAAAAAAATGTGCAAATCACCACACTGGTGGTAGTGGGGGCTCAGCAGAACACAGATAGTGGCAGGTCAATACAGAACTGCACCACTTAAATGAAAATCAAAACCCATCAAAGTCCCATTTCCTTCAGATCCCAGCAGAGTAGACTTTTTAAGAGGTTAAATATATCATCCTAAATGCAGGTTTAAGAGTCTTTCTCCCTGGCCGAACCTATTGGATCCAAAACTGTTAATAAGCAACTTGGACCCAGGGAACCTTGTTTTCTCAGGATGGAAAGCACAGAAAAAGCCACTTCAGGAAAGTTATTCATCTGTTTCAGTGTGAAGGTTAATGGAACAGTATGTGGGCACCTCGAAAGAGAAGGTACAGGAGTGTCTGTCTTGCACAGTCTTGTACCTTTTATGTATACTTTTAATTGCCTCTTAATTTGCTCCAAACATTAAAGGCTGGTAATTTACTGTAAAAAAAAAAATCATTGCACATATGACTTCTCAACTCTGATTTACCCGATTACATAATTTAATGGCAATGGAAAAGAGAAATTATCATTTTAAATTTGCTACAGTGGTTCAACTTCCATATGTAAATACACAACACAAACCACTCAGATTTCCATAACTACTTGCCAATGCTACATTCAGTAATATTATATTCCAAGTGAACAGGAGCTACAAAAGTGAGCTACACAGGTTGATATTTAATGTCTCTAGTGTGAAATTTGGAAGCTGCACTTAATAGTGGCTGTGATTCAGTGACAACTCCTTAAACAAACAACACATCCCACTCAGTCACACAAACTTTCAAGTTTTGCCTCAAACTTTCAAGTTATCTCCTAAACAAAGCACCTTTCTGATATCTAAAAAAAAGCCTCCCAGCACAAAATGAAATTTTAACCAAATTTTTCCTTGCCCAATGCATTTTTTTTCATATCCTGTCGTTGAAAATCCTGAGAGATGCAGAAGTCTTGCCCACGTGCAATTAGCCTGCTTAGCCTCAGACTAGTACTTACTCTGAAGAATCAGGAGGTTGCAGCCATTCAGTTTAGGGGCAGCAAGCTTAAACTTCATTTGAGATACAGAAACATCAATGTGCTTTCCTGGAAAGCACTACACTAGGCATTTATTTGCAGCTACTGAAAATCACTTCAGGAAAAAAAAAAAGCAAAAAAGAAAAAATCCACCCACAGACAGCACCACTGGCCCAACACATCACAGAGCTGGGATGTCTGCTTTCCTTACTCTCACGGAATCTCAGGTTGCATTATTAGCTCCAGCCCCACGCAGGGACAGCACTGCATTTCTGGCTGGGCAGCCTGTGCCTCAGAGAGCTCACAAGTGTGAAGGTGCCACTTCAGCAGCTGTTTTCCAACACTGCTTTTACAAAGAATTGATCACAGTGAGTTCACAGCATCAATTTTAATGTCCTCTGGTTAGCAGTGGAAGGACATCACTGCTATCATGCCTATTCTATTTCTCAAAACATTTCCCTCTCACTGAGATATATATGTATTGGAAAACAATAGCTTCATTGAGTAAACTCCATTACTATTGCAAGCAGTATGCACTGTGTGCCAACCATCATATTTATATGGAAATTAGACTTCCCTTCAAAGAGGCATGTTTCCATAAACTCCAGTCGCTGTCCACTGAACCCAGGCATTTCCCTTAAAATCAATGCATTTAAATTTGAGATAATATTTTCGGGTTGTGCTGTTCCTTGTGTTGTTTTACAAAAGCAGGGGCTGGATAGTGGTTACAGACTGACCTTTTTCCTGAAAACAAATTGAAGCAAATGGAGTATTCTTCGACTTTACATAGGACAATGTTCTACGATGAAAAAAGCTGATCAGAGTATGAGTGAATCTTAGCACAATCAATTCATTTTAATCCCCTGAAAACTTCAGCACAGGATAAACACTAAAAAGGCAGCCAGGCAAGCAAACTAGAAAGATCCCAAAGGCCTCTCAGGCTTTTCAGATTACTAGACAAATCAAGTTTTCCGTTTTTACTTAGGAGAAAATTCATAGTTCTGTTAAATGGATTCAAAATGCAGCCCCTTGCAAGAACAATAAAACAAAGCAATCCTTCAGAAGACCCATGAGTTTGATACAAGACCAGTGGTAGCAAAAGCTTTAAAACCAAGTGACTTCCTTCTTCTAAGATGTTCAAGGTCTTATATAAAACAGATGGGCTCTCAGCTGCTTCATCCAGAGACATCCCATCAGCACAGATTACCCCAGGTTAGGAATATCCAAGCAGATCATCTTGCTCACCTGACTGAGCAACAAGATAAAATAGGGACAGTCACTGGCTTTAACAAGCATCATGACCCAAGTAGTTCTTCTGCTTGGAAAAATGGAAAGGAATCAGTTGTCAACCCAGCTGCCCCCAAATATTAGAGCTCTTCTGCACTTTCCTAAGACAGAGGACTGCACTCAATTGTTGTTTAACTTAACAGTTAAACCATTTCTCAGATTACACTCAAAACACAGATGCAGATTTCTACAATATGCCAGAGGAAGTTGCTCCTGTGTGTTTTTAATAAGGAAAATCTTAGGAGATGAAGTCCAGTTGGCATAGTGGAGCTTAATCAGCAATGTCCCACTGCTGCAAACAAAACGGTTACAAGGACAAGCAATAAATATGTTGCTTTGCTCCTCTTTGTTTGTGCAAATGAAAGAGAACTCATTTTTCCTAACTTTTAAGTCCCTTGCTATTCCTTACCTTTCTTCGCGTTGTTAAAGTGGAAAAACTGTGTTTAATATATGTAGTATTGCTGTGTTTTGATCTCAAAAGGAAGCCAAACCAAACAGCAGGAAGTGGGATTCATGGCTAGTGGGCAAATCCACTTGTGCAAATACAATCTCATTTACCTATTCCTAAGGCAAAGGAGTAAACCAGAGCAGAGGTTATACAGAAATATTGCCTAATCAGAATTATGATGGTTTTTCCAGGGTTACTTCTCAAATTTTAAATACCAAGGTGACCAGACAAGTTGAAAAGAAACAGCTTGACATCTACCCAAACAGTTCTTAGGCACTCACACAGCTGGAAATACATGGCAGCGTTTTTATATCAGCCAGGTACTAACTGCACAAGTAGAGGGCTTGTAGACAACTTTGATACACTTAGAAATCATTTCTTCATGTTTGGAAATTCAGGACAATACCAGGAAATTATTACAGCCAGCTGCTTGGCAGAGACACTCACTCAAGCATCTCTGTAGGGTGGGAACATAAAACTATTCTTGCTGTGGTCAACAGCTTCCCACTTTTGGGCCTGTATGAGGACACAGGGAGTACCCTGACATTTACTACAGAAACAAAAAAACCAAGAAATTACTTATACCAACAGCATTCTACTATTACAAAGCCCTTTGTGTGTCACACTCGGGAACTTTTAGCATTCAAGCAGAAATTACACTGTGCTTTAAGAGTCACTGAAACAACTTCCAGGATTCCTGCCATCTTTGTCATCCCTTTCACAATGTCCCAATTTGTCTGCACTCTCTGTACATGTGGAGCCACCACCCACACTGGGGACAATTTTTAAAACTCATTTTCTATGTTTTCCATTACTGGACATAGTGCTGCCACATGACTCGTGCTGACACATGACACAGCACACACAGTTACCACAATGCATATGCAAATTACAGTGATGCCATTTTTGTAATTAAGCTGGAGAGAAACCATAGAAGAGTTTGAAGAAGTTCACGATAGATAATGTACAAGCAGATTTAAATTATGCCAACACACACAAGCTCGTACAGGAGAAGTGATAAAGTCCTGGGCAATGGGGCAGCCCTCCCCAGTGGAGAGGCATAACTTCCATCTCAGTGAGTCCCTGTGCAACAGGAATCTCCAGAAAAGGAGAAAGAGTGCTCACCCAGGAAAATGGAAATCAAAGGGAAGAACAAAAATTGAAGGAACCAGAATTTAGAGGTGTGCACCAAACAGGGAAGGCTCAAAATCAACTGCAAGAGTGGCTCTGACAGGAGAACATGGCAAGATAGAGAAAGTGAATTAAGAAAGCAAACTGGACTTCCAGAACAAGTTGAAAAGGTAGAAAAAAGTCTAGCATAAAGCCAGAGAAATAGTTGAGTGGGGCTGAGGGCAGATATCTAGAACTGGGATGGAATATAAGGCAGGAGAGCAGGTTAAGGCTCAAAACAGCATGATGGGCTGCACAAAACCCAGCTGGAGCAAACTTGCACTTGTTAAAAACAGGGAGATTGCTTCTGTTCTCAGCTCAGTGCCATCAGGCTGCTGGTTTTAACAAGAAAATACACTTCAATTCTTAAGCAAAATATTAGAGAATAATCACTGGGGAAGGCAAAACAAGTTTTATACTCCAACCATTTTCACATGCTTTTTATTATGCTTAAGTAAAAGTACTTTTTGTGACATTGACTTTAAGTGATCTTTCCAGAAGGCAGCAGCCACTGGTCAGTGACCCACCACTATCAAGCACACAAACATTAACCTTCAGCAAGTCTACTTTGCTTGGAAGCACCTTATCTTTTCAGGAGCAGAAAGCTCATAACTGCCAGACCACAAACCCTTCAAGCTCTGTTATTCTAGCAATTGATGCTTCATTATGGTAAACGTGTTTAATGTTTTAATCCTTTAAAGAAGCATTTTAAAGGGCAAGAAAGTACACATATGACAGTTTAAAACACTTCATCACTCCTAATCCATAGGGTAGAAGCCACCAATTTGTCTTCAAAGTGGCTCAGGCTTTTAAGAGAAAGACATGAATCTTTCTCATGCCCTTATCAGAGCATGGCCAGACAATCACCTGCAGCAGTACCAGTGTCCTGCATTTGGCACATCCAGACATCTGGCACATCCAGATTCCCTGACCATGCAGCCACTCCTCAAGCAGTCTGCTTCCCATGCTCCAAAATTAGTCACTTTAAAAATAGCAGCTAATGCCTTCCTCCCAACAAGGCATCACGTCACCCCTCCCCATATGTGGCTTCTTCCACCACTTCTTTGATATTTAGAGCTAAATTTGCAGGTTGGTTCTACTGCAGAGCACAGTATTTTTATACATTACACAAGCCCTCAGGCTAGTTTCTCAGCCTGTTTTGCTGGAACCTGTGCCTTCTTACACTACAAGAAAAAAATCTTTCTTTAACCTAAGAGAAACGCACACTACTCTCCTTTTCTGCTCATTGGCAGTAGCACCAGTAAATGGTGGAGTCTTTGAAGAAGCTACCTGAAGTAGGAGAAAAAAGTATTCAAAAACCCTGAGCCACTCATAAACACTTAAGAAACCACTGTTTTATTTCAGTGTCAAAGTGGTCACCTAAATCACCTCTACTGTTCCATTCCCTCATTGAAGGATACTTTATAGAATAGCAGAACACTGGGAATAAAATATATTTTCAATGTCGAAACTATCCTGATGCATACCTAAAAGAATGGGTCCAAAATACCTCTTATGAATCAGTTCTGGTTTAATATTTAAGAATTTAAAGAAAGAATTCTTGAGCCTTGTAAATATCTCTTGCTAAATAAACTGGAGTAAATGAGGTAGCTGCATCTCCAGACACAAACAATTCACTCTCATATTACTTGGACCAGTGTTACTGGAGTATACAACTGAGATTGTCAGACATTTGATTTCCGTCTGAAAAGCAACTAAGACCTGTTCCAGTACTGAGTAAAGGTCAAATAACTCACAAAGGATAATGCTTCCAAACAAAATCAAGGATCCCTCCACAAAAAATATCAATGGTCTCCATATATAAATCCTACATGAACAATTCATGTAGTCTGAAAAGTACAGAATACCCTGCTTTAGGCTGAGCTATGGCCAAAAATCAGGGCTCTGCACAATTATTTGCATTCAAACAAGAAACGTGGATTTAGGTAAAACAAAAATAGTATTAATGTGATTAATTTCTCTGGCATTATCTTAGTTATAAACTAAGTCTATTCCTAGTAAAGAAGTCACTACAAAGGTGGTGATATACTGAAACAAGAGCCCAGGGAGGCTGTGTGATCTCCAAAACCTGACTGGACAAGGTGCTGAGCAGCCTGCTCTTACTGAATCTGCTTTGAGCAGAGAGCCAGTGGAAGAGGCAAGCAGACATCCCTACCATTTCCAACTCCCCTACAATTCCAGAACTGAATGTTACTGTAGCTTTTATTTCTTTTCTTTCCAGTCCTTATAGCAGTCTGAAGAGTTCTAGACACTAACACATACCTACTTGTGACAGATACTTATTTCCCTCAGACTCTAACACTCCAGGAATTTGACAGGGCCTGTGGCTCTAAAAAGTAAAAGGTGCTTTTTAGCTTTTCAGCGTGGCTGCTTTCCCTGTGAAAAGTGCAGTTGTCCCACCTGATGCAAACATTATGTAGACAAACGACTTCCTGCATTGTAGAACAGGGATGAGCATCAGCCAGTACAATGTTAATGCCATCAGCCCGACCAGAGAAGGTTTCGTGTGAACAAATGTACATTTCTTAAGCCAGACTAATACAAACAACTTTACAACTTGCATGTCCCTTAGAGGACAGTGAAATAAGACACAAAGAACACTGCAACATGAACTGAACTGCAAGTCTGGGATAAGTTCAGTGTGAACCGAGACTGAGCATGATGAGGTACCTGCCCACCCACTTTGTGCTTTAATTTATAGCCTGTCCTGTATGTTTTTCATGTTTCATATATGAGCTGTAGAGCTTTCAAAATAACACCATCAGATCACTTTCATGTTTCGAGAGCAGATAGGTTGCAATTCAGATTTCAGGCCGCTGTGCAGGCTGTCAGCTCTCAGTAGTAAAGCAGAGCCAGTTCTTTCCACCATCCCCATCCAGAAATAGGCTGCAGCTTCGCTCACCTCCTACCAATCAATTTAGGTTGCATGACTTATGGAAAGAATCCAGGGAGCAGTTATGTAAAAATTTATTTTCGGTGGTCCTGAACATTCCCTTTGCCCCTTCAGTGTTTATTACTCTCAAGTACCTGAAAACAGCTACTACTGACACTGATTTGAAAAAGCACTTTTCTAGGGCAGCTTTCAAGAGGGGACTGAGATTGCCATTATGATACATTGGCTTTGATTTGGATACTAAAGTTGAATGAAATTCAAATTGTGACAGATCTTAAAGATCTTAAAGTTCAGTTATCCAAACTATAATGGTCACTAGAAGGTGGGATTGTTCTGCAGTCTTTTTTTTTTTTTGGAGGGGGGGTTTGGCCTTGGTAGGGGATGGAGGTGGTGGTTTGGTTGTGTTGAAAGAATTTATATAATTTCAGGAAGTTTTGCCTTGGTCCTATTATTAATTTTCTTTCATCAATCAACTTGTCCATAGGATCTGTCTGTTAATTCACCATCTTAATATCATTTGACCAGTGCTAACTTTGGACATCTACAAACTGTTCTGGGGTATCCCAGTTTAGATCATAACAATGCCTTCTCCTAATTAGTGTTTCAGAAATCTGAGGACATGAAAGGACAGGACCAGAGCTGGTCTAGAAGGAAGCATTTGCCAGAGAACTCTGCAACCTTGAGTGCATTGTTTCCCTTCTTCCCTCTCCTCCTCTGCCATTTTGATTGCAAGTTCTTCCAAATGACCACCAAACCTTCACAAAATTGCTATATTAGTGTTAGTTGAGGCTTCTAGAACTGCAAGAAACACCATTTGTCTGAGACCTCCTTGTACTGCAGCTTACACAGACAGACCTTAAAGGCTGTGAACTAATACAGTGTTTACATGGGCATTATTAAAGCAAAGATGTCTCTTGCTGGGGATAATCAAGCCACTGTTAAAGGCCAATCAGCCAGTGACCAGCTGCTGAATTTTCAGTGGCAGTAACAGCTATATGCTACAGAATACTTGGAAAAAAACAACCGAGTCAACAGCTCCAATCTTTCACAGCAGAACAGGATTACATCAGGGTTCAGTACAGAGGGGGCAGTTTCATCAACAATTTGATAAGGCCAAGAAAGAACATCACATGTCAGTATATCTTCAGGAAGCCCTTATCTCTCTGCTCAGAACTTAGAAACGTTAATTTTCTGCACTCTCAGTAATCAGCTTATCAGCTCCCTTTGCCATACAGTAGCTCAAATGCCCCAGTGATTAGTCAACTCTAAGGTACATGAAGTAGTATGGACTGGATTTTGCCTGAAACATCTTGATACAGCCAACTCCACTCAAAGAACACTAGAAGAAAAACAATAGTGGCTGTTCTATTATCAGAGGAATAATTAAATGCAAGCTGGATTTAGCACTACAACTGAGAAATCAATTGGATCTTCTCCTTTTCTCTCACTTAACTTTATTATGTGATTGTTGCTGACTCCAAGACATCAAGGTGAAGAATTAAAGGGCAAAAAGCCTTCATTTGAGTAGTTTAGGTTAAATCCTTACTTCTAACATAAAAGAAAGAAAAATCAGACATGAGGCTGCTATTTGTTTTCTATCTCATCTTGCAGTGATGCAGTACAACAAACAGAAAAACAAGGCAGACATGATGAGTAGCCCCTCACAACAATTTAGGCATAAACTGTAAGAAAAACAAGTAGAGATGTGACAGATACTTCCAGAAGTGTCCCAGTCTACTGAACTTCAGTACAGCACTTATGTCTCTCCCCCTTGCAGGAGAAAGGGATAATTCTGAGGCATTTTAGAGCACTGTAGTGTCACAGCACCACAAAAAGCAACTTGAGACATCAGTACAAAGCTGGAAAAAAGACAACAGTAGGAAAGGGAGCAGCAGCAGTCCCACTGCTTAAATCCACCCATATCACAAGCCTTGGAGGATGCTGGGGCAGGGAAAGTAGAAATGGAGAAGATTCCCCCAACTCTGCCGTCTTATGCTCCTTAATTCCCCCTGAGCCTCTACACTGTATCATTCCACAGCCATGACTTTCCCTACTCCTATCTCCTCCTAATTTCATCCTTTAGACTTAGCAGTCTACTCTCTGGATGTGCTTTTTTTCTTCATTCTCTCAGAGCTGTGAAATTTGAACCTGCCTATCCCACGTTCCCAGTACCTCCAGATATGGATCCTTCAGTCCAGGCAACTCAGCTTGGCCCCTGCCTGCCCTCACAGCAAGGCCTGACATTGCTTATGGGGAAGGACTGAAAAATATGGACACCAGCAGCCCCTGCCAAAAAATCTGCCCAGCGAAGCAGCATCCAAAGGAGCACTTGCACAAGAAACCAGATGTGGCAGCTTTCAGGGTCTTGTTAAGCACTTCCTCCCCCCAGGTTAGACCAAAGCTGTTACACACAAGCAAGCTTTATTTTTAAGGAGAGAGTGACTTCTATGAAGATGTAAACTAGATTCCATGGCGTTCTGAATAAAAATATTTATACTGAATGTACGCAACTTCACTTCTCCTCCTTGTAGGTCAGGCTGTATTAACAGAAGCATCCAAATGTTCATCTCAGATGGTCAGTTTCCACTTGCCTCAGCACTCTCTACAGGCAACAACTCCTTTTTTAAGTTGAAATTTTATACTATTTGCATTGTTTTACTCAAAATCAGCTTTATTTTCCCCTCTAACTTTGGATTTTGCTGGTTTCTTATCTTCCAGTACTGGAAAAAGAAACTCGATTTCCCACGGGAACAAAAATCTCCTGTAGCTTTTTTCACACTTACACAAAAGTTGATTTCATAAACTACAAAGGACAAGTCCCCAGAGAGAAAATGTTGCCTTTGGTCAATGTGGTGCACGTGGCTCTGTCTTTACTTGCAGACACAGAAATGCACACACAGGCAAAACTCGTCATGCACTGCATGGGAATTTTCTTTGCCCAGTTTGGACAATCAGTCGGTCCATTTCTAGCTGAGGAGAAGGAGAGGTAGGAAAAAAGCTGATTCCTCTTCCTTTAACACAGCATGCCCTTTCAGCAGAGTTAACAGGCCAAACAATAAAAGCTGCAGAATATTCAACTCATGTCATTCAAGCTGAAAAACAGACCCAAATTCTAAAAAGGGCTTCTTACTCAGAAGATCCTGTCCCTGCACAGAGCAGTTAGACAAGCTTTGTCCAGGTTAGTGCTCATACCTGTGCTAGAAAGGCTGCATGAATCTTCCCAAACAAGCAAACTGTGCTGGAAAGAAAATGATAAATAAAAGAAAGAGCAGCTCCACTATCCAAGAGAGGCATGAGATCTCTTATCTGAGGTCAAGACCAGGCACACAGTGCTCTGGAGGCACCCTGCTGCTGCACAAAGCTCAAGAGAGTAACTGTTTCCCAGCTCCACACACGACTGGATAAAACAGGCCTTAAATGCATTCTGCTGTCCTTAACATGCATCCTCTTGAGGGGCTGTCCCATGGAACCACGGCATGACCTTCAGTTGTTGTTCCTCATTGTGTTACTATTTCCTCATGGGATGTGTCCCAGCACTGCTGCAAAAAAATTCCCAAGCCAACTCCAACTGCATGCTAAAAGATACAGCAGTGATCCTGTTGCAGGTAAGACAGATGTACCCACCCACCAGAGAGCACCTTGACACATTTCAACCAGTTAAACCAACAGCAGATAGTTCATCTGCTCTCACTGGCAATGTCAAAGACTTCCACACCTCAGTGGAAGATTCAGTGCACTCATTCTCCAATCACAAGTGATCACAGTGTGTTAGAAGAGTCATTTTGTTAAAAAAATACCGAGGCTTAACTCACTTGCAAGCCCTTACAATGCATCTGAACTGAGCGTTGGTAATTGGATGATGGGCACTCCAAATAAAATGTGATTCAGATTGAGGAACTAAATTCACCATAAGGTGCATCAACTGTTAGAATGATGTACAAGTAAAATTCTACCTGAATTTCCCCCATGTGTTCAGACATCATTATCAGGGGTGTTGCATAATCACATAACTCGCAGTTATCGTGAGTGAGCCAGTGATGCCTTTGCATATTTAGTAAAGCTACACTGAAAACAAAAACTCTGATTTTGAGGTCTTTCTTGATGCTTCATTTTCTGCTAGGGCTGAGGGGGTTATTTCATGCTTCAGTCGTTGCACTAATAGAACCACACTGTGGTAGCTCAGCGAGATTTTCCCGGTTGTGAACACCAATGGCTGGAACAGTTGGGCTAATCTGAATTAACCTATACTGCATAAATACGCTGGAGTCCATGAATACAAGATGACATTAGCATGGATTCTTAGCAAGCTAACTCAAATTTCGACAACATAAAAGCCTGGGGGAAGTAGGGAAGAAAGTTAATTCAAAAATTCAAATGGGAAAACCAGCGAACCTACATATATACTTAGAGACAGTTGTAATTTGTGTGCATGAATGCTAGCTAATTCTCTAGTAGCATTCTCACAGGGAAAATAAAAACCCAAAACAAGGAAAAAAGATTACCAGCATAAGGATGCCAGCAGGTCATCAGCCTTCTCCAGGTAGAAATTCTAGGGGAGGACTAAAATTTGCCAGAAGGAAATGAACCAAATCCACAGTAGGGTCTAAACGGGTTCATGTAATCGCTCGATACCCTGAGCTTGAACCTGAGGCACAAACATGAAGGATATTGTGCTGGCAGAAAACAAACAGCAACAACCCCTTTACTTGCAGTGAATAAGAAACAAACCCTCTGCTTTTAGAATGGCTTCAGTAGCAGTCGATTATTGTTTCACAATGTACAGAACGAGAGAGAACATGGGGGCGTAATTAACTGCATTCTCAAAAAACACCACAAAAATACCATGTCTGAGCAATCTAAGAATAAGCAGTGTTCTGTGCTTCTTTCAGAGGCTGTCTCACTGAGATTTGTGACACAGCAGCTGACACATCACTGCTTCTAAAGCTATGCCTCTCTGGGCAAAGTGCAGCAGTACCAGCACTCCTCTGAGCCATCTTTCTCTAACAAGAGCAACCGTGTCGTTAAACTGAGACCCTTTCCCTCCTCCTATGAAGAAATTCATTGTTTTCTGCTCTACGATGTTCAAAATAAGAGTCTAGGATCTGCAGGTTGATATTCTACCAAAAATCTGCCCACTGATCTCTTTAACCTTCCCTTCCATCCTCCCTCCCAGGAATGAATATTCATTTACTCAGCCCTCAGGTGAGCTCTTTCCTTAGAACTCCACTTAAAATAATCTAAACCACTATTTTGGTGATTAATTGCCTTTGAGTTCGATGGATCTTTGAAAGATGCTTCCTCCTGTTGTGTGAAAGGAAGCCCAGAGTGTTCACTTTGTTCCAGGGGAACATTTAGACACCCAGCTCTAAGCTGCCACTTCAGTTTTCCCAGCAGAGGACACATCACGTACCCAGGAGGAACTGAACGGGTTACTACCCACAGTCCTGTCATTAACAGAGCCAAGCACCTGGTGTATTAGATACTTCACAAATATTCATTTGAATAGGTGCCCATATGATGGATGGTCCATACAGGTATTTCAGGCTATGAATTTTTAAGTTTCAGCTGCAACTGTTGTTTCTACTGACATCTGTAAGTTGTGCGGCTGTTTTTTTGTTTTTCATTACTTACAGCAAATACAATTATCCCAGCCCTCCTGGATGACTCCTAAATTTGCTAGGATGATCCTTAAACTGTGACAATACAGTTCAGCATAAATCCTCATGCAAACACAGTTGCAGAAATACTGTGTTTCTTTCAGCTGGTATGAAAATGTTGTTTCTTCACCTCAGTGCAGTAACTAACAGCGTTGAGAGCCTGAGTGATCAGGATGCCCAGAAACTTGATCATATCCCTAATATTAACCACATAAGCGGAAGCAAAGAGGAAGGAAGAAGGTAGCAGAGCTGCTGCCCTGCTCTTTAGGTACCTTTCAATATTAAAATGACTCTGCACAGATGACACGAGCTTGGCAGCCTTACTGCAAGGAAGAATCTACTGCACATTTTCCTCCTGCTTTAAATTCAGCTCAGATCATCTGAGAAACGTTATGTAAACAGAAAAGTTTAGATATCTGTGAGCTGGAACCAAGCAACAAGAAAGGGTTAAAAGTTATACCTACTACAAGAGGTTCCATGTAGCAATTAAAAAAATAAGTACTCTTAACTAAAGAGGTTTTCTGAAAAGGAGGAATTTGATCACATTTATGATACGAAGTAGGAAATGGATTAAGATTTGCCATTTACTTGCTCAGCCTGAGGTCACCAAGGAGATTAGACAACAACAAAGGAAACAACAAAGGAGGGGAAAGTCAAACTGAGCTACGAAATAGCAAAAAGTTATAAAATTTAGAAACATGCAAATAGGTTCCTGAAAAATATATCTGGAGAGCATTAAATCTACACTACAGTATTATAGCTTAGAGCCAGTAACTCACAAGTCAGGAAGGACCCAGACTGAGTTACAGCTACAAATCATCCTTTG
Organism: Lepidothrix coronata; assembly: GCF_001604755.1. Lineage (NCBI taxonomy): Eukaryota > Metazoa > Chordata > Aves > Passeriformes > Pipridae > Lepidothrix > Lepidothrix coronata. Next base: position 884,897 of record NW_016690423.1, read on the forward strand.
TCTAGTTGCAGGCAAGTTAGTCCTTAATTACATGATCAGTTTGGTTTTTTCCCCCTTAACTGAGTCAACAATTAATAGATACGAATCTTAGTGTTCCTTGACTTTGGTCTTACTCAACAAGATCCAAACACAGCTCCACACCTTTCAACACAGGACCTCTCCCTACATTAGCACTTTGCTAACCCGGGGAGGTGAGACAGCTTGGCTTTTTCTGTATCACTGGCCAATAGTTTGCTGTACGGAGAACACAAACCATCTGCAACTCGAGTTGTGCACTGGGCAGTCAAACCCCCCACACCTTCTGTGCTCAGAATCAGCAGAAACTGAATTCTGGATTTTCTGCTCCTGTGCTGAACAGGAGATTAAACCACAGGCAGTGCAGTGGGGTGTCTCATTCACTTCCAATAAGGGGTTCTGTGAAGAAGGGAATATTTACCTTGTGTATCAGGAAAGCATGATCCTCAAGGTCATTTCAACCATTTTCCACCACGAGAAATCAGATAATCAGCATCTTCCAGAATGAAGACTGCTAATATTAGTTACATAGGTTAGAGAACAGAAGAGATACGCTTGTTTCTGTCCATAAATTGAGCCACAATCAGCACAAAAATCTTCAAATACACTGCATTAATGAACCTAAAAAGTATACTACTATTCTATTTTGTTGCCAATTACCCTTAAATTTCCATCTGCACTTCCAGGAAAGATTAAAGTTTTCTTCTGGAGAAAACTACTTATGCTTATGAGAAAATTGGGAAGGGGTATAGTTGGAAATGAGACAATGCATGGATGGAGAGGTACTGTTTCCACATTGCTTCTCAGTGTCCTCTTCTTCATAGAGGTCCTGCACCTAAACAAAGAGCACTTGCCCTGAGTTATTTACTTTATTCTCATATACCTTGTTTAAGCCACAACTCTCTAAAGCAAAGGCTGTAATGCATCTCTGCAACACTGAAATTTGAACTGTAATTCAACTTGAAGTGAAGGTATTATAGCCAAACAAGTTAATGTCTCCTGCCTTGCACAGATGGCACAGCACAGTAAATCTCACTCTTCTTTCTATCAGAAACATGGGAAACCAGGAAGATGGCAAATCTCTGGCTTGCTAACAAGATGTTGAGGGGGGAACTAATAAAACTTTGCCATGACTTTCAACAATATGGAAATAAAAATAGTTTTAATAACTAACATAGAGCATTCAGGAAGACTGCCAATATAGGCATTTAATCTCTTCCATAACATTTTTACTAAATCACTGAGAGATCACATGAGCCTTACATCACAAATCAGGACCATTTACAGAAAATGAAGAAGTAACGAATTAAAAGCAGATAAATTACAATGCTTCCTCTATTGACTCTTCCAGCACCTCAAGGAGACCGACAACTGCAACCCTGCCTGGATCACGGGGCCATGAATGAGGCTGAGAGTAATTAAGGGATGTTTACATTTCATCCATGACCCTGTACGTCCCTCAGATTCCACCCAGAATGTTCCCCCCTGTATTAATTTGATGTGGGGTCCTTACAAGCAGTTGATTTAACCCGTATGAATCAGGGGGACCCAAAGAGAAAATCCCTGATAAGTATTCTTCAGCAGAGTAGGCAAACAATGCCTCCCACAGAACTACAAGTTAAAAGGACTATTAGCCAAAGTAAATTGCTTGGCAACCAAGTCACAATCCCTCTTCAAAACAGATTGTCTAGAAAGCTTAGGACAACATATTCCCCAGCTAAGAACATGCCACCTTGTAAGCAGATGAAAAGCAGCCACCTTCTTTCAACAAGATATACATTTAAATGATGTAAGAAATTTTCATTATATTTGATACCAAAATACACAAGCTCCTGCTATCAAAAGAACATCCTCTTTCTTTCAGGCAAAGTACAGAAATTAATTTTTAAGAAGACTGCATGCAGGAAATAACTTTTGAAGTGCTTGCCATCTCAGCAGGCAGGTATGAGACTGGAGGATTTCTTTGAATTGGCAATTGTGATGTACACATGTGTACAAGAACTAATGTCAAAATGAGACATAGAACCCTCTTTTATATTCCAAACAGCCAGTGTTCAAGTGCCCCCATTTATCTCTCCAAACTTTTCATACAGGCAGGTTTTGAGCCTTGACTTGTACAACATCAAGTGTTTTATACTCACAGGTACAGTGTTCAAGCCTTGATTTATATCTCAGTATCTTACACTCACTAGTACACAATTCAAGCCTTGATTTATAGCTGGGTTGAGAGAACCAATTCAGATAAAACACTATTCAGCCAAACCTTCCCCTTTTCCCATGATCCAATACAAAGACTAACCTTTTCTATGTAGTCTCAGAGATCTACAGCCCAACTTTTTTCTTCACTTTTGTGGAAGCTATTCATTCAGCAGAATCCCAGTTTTTTTCCAGTATCCTCTCAAGAAGCTACACAAAAGTTGATTTAGCTCCTTAAAGTTTCAGCAAGTTCATTGAACGTAGGTTGTTTGCTTTCTTCTTCTCACAAAAATGGAGATCAGCAGATAAAGTATCATCTCTGCAATTCCCTATTCCTTTAGGCCATCTTCCAATTTAGGCTGTTTTAAGAAACATAATTACAGACAATGTCTTCCAACACCAATAGCTACATCTATCTTATGGAAGAGCACCTGGTTTTGCAAAAAAAAAAAGCTTGAAGCTCTTGAACATTATGGTTTTTAAATAAAAAAAAATGTTTAATGAAAAAGTTAATTATATTTGCCATAAAGCCTTTGAATCAGAAATTTTACTTTCAGCCAAAAATAGAGAATCTGATGAAAACACGAGGAGTTGCTACCCAGATTTATTGCATTTGTCTAATCATGAAACCTTAAGCATATAACCAGTAGACCTAGACCAGTTTGACAAGAGGAAAGGTCACCAAGAGTTGTTCCTGCAAGTCTCAAGCCTCATGTACATAAGCAGCAGTAGGGCAGATATTCCTGCTGAAGGGAAATCTGCAGCATCAGCCAAGCCTTTACTCTGCACAAAATGTCTTCATTTTAGGACCAAAAAAAAGTTTTCATTAAGCAGGATTTGAGCATGAGAACAAAGCCACAAGAAAAGATTTCAGCAGACCTGCTCTTCAGAGAAGGGCTTAAAACCAAAAAGGTCTTACAGGAACTCCAGAAGAGTGGGGTGTGGGGAGGAAAGGTGTGGTGCCCACGAGGAAGTCAGAAGGATTTTCTTCCAATTACTGTTTCCACACAGACGCAGAGTTGACTCAGCCTTGCTACAACTGAGGGGTTAGAAGCCACCTTACACTCATTGGTCCCACTAAGACATTCACTTTATCTCAGACCTGCTTTCAGAGACTTCTATCTCTGCCCTTTCACATGCATTACATATCAAGACAGAATTGCACTCATCAGAAGGGGAAGAATGACAGCAGAGACACTGAGCTGCCCATCTCACAAGAGATGCAGTTTGCCAGCCTGGGACATGAAATCCTCTGAAATCCCAATACAAAATTTTAACTGCAAAGCCATATTATTGCTTTTCTGATTCCCCTTTAGCAGCTTAGTTCCCCGACAACAAAAGCACTTTTTATGTTACAGCCTCCTCATCGCTTTCTCCTGAAAGTTCTTCTGAAGTTATTTAAGCCTGTATTCCATAAAAAAACCTCTGAATGAATTCCAGGTCATCACCACAGAATAGCACTCCACTCACAAAGCACTGTTTCCTCCAAGGTAATTTTCATACTTTAATTATCTCATAGCTTGAATCATTCTCCATAAGAAGCCCACAACAGAAGCACAACTCAAAGCTGTGCACTTGAATAAAATAGAGAATAATACACACTGTATTCGCAGGACTGTCCTTTGTGAAATCTCATGTACACATAGGATTAAAAAAATAAAACTTTATTTTTGTCTTCCCTAGTTACATTAGTTCCTTTTAGACAGAAACTATTCACAGTTACACAATTGCAAGATCACCGCAGGCCATTTTATCTCAGTTTAAACATCTTAAAATACTTTCGCTTACTGAAGTTCTCGAATTTGCACTTTGTTGGGGACAATTGCTGCAAAATGTATGTTCTGCTTGGACACTTTTCTTCTTGGAACACACGTGAACAAAGTCAGAGAAGGATCCCACATATTACGAACACAAGCCAGGAGGAAGGCAGCATAGATGGGAAAATAAAAACTAACACATTTGAAAATCTACTGCAGGTTCAGACAATTGACTGTCACTGGCTACAGTGATGCAGGGCTACAGCGGCAAACAGAAAGGAAACAAGTACACAATCTTCCAACTTCTCTCTTTCAGTCGACAGGTAATTAATAAGAAAAGGAAAATATGAGTATAAGCCTAATCCCCATTACTCTTTACAATTGATACAGTAAACCATAGAAACGTGCACACCCTGCTTTTAGCAACAGCCTGGAGACTCCCAGCCTGCTAAAAGTCCTACAAAACCCCACACACTGAGGATGAGGCCCAGCAGCTTTAAGCACTGTTTTCTGTTGTCAGTCAGAACCTCCCTGCATCCACATACCTAGACGTTTTCCACAGAGCTGCCAGACAGCACATTCTGCATCCCTCACCTCTGACACACCAGTCACCTCTTGCTAGCCCATTCCACCTTCCTGTGCCAGTCTGAAAGGCTGGCTCCATCCTTCCAAGACTTTAATGTCCTACAGTACAAGTGACAGGGTGGCTTCCGGGCCACTACTGGGGGAATGGAATTGGGGGAATCTGTAAAGTCAAAAGCCTGTTTTACTACAGCCTCAGCAAAGATCTAACTAAGCATCAACAGCTGTGAAGTGCAACAGCCAGGGTGGTCTGTGCCTGGGGTACAGAGGGGACCTTCTCCAATTCAACGTTCCAGAGGGGAGACTCGTTATTCCATAGGAGACCCTGCTAAGTCCAACGTTACTCTTCCCTAGAGGGATCCACAGCTGCTGGGACGTGTCACTGCACAGCTGTCACTGTCACTAGCTTAGGGGAGTGAGGACACTATGGCAGCTGCTGCAGATCTGCCCCAAGGGGGGAGCAGGGGGAGAAGAGCTCCCTCCCCTCTGAATGGCTGTTCTCGTTGTCGGCATGGAGGTAAGTGATGGAGTGGCAGTAGAAGCGTCTGCTCTGATTTTAATTGCAGACAGCACGAAGTTCTTGGTTCGGTCAAAATCATCAATGGGAATTCTAGACTGAGCATTATTCAATGCATAAGGACCCTCTCCATATATTCTATTAAAGGTATCCGGTATTGGAACCCTCCTGCTATTCACAGTCCTGTGCATTCAAAAGATGGTACTAAAAACGGAAATCTTTTTCTCAGATAACAGAAAAGGGGGAGATGTCGGGATTGAGGATGAAGAGAGTTATGAGAAATGGAAAAGAGAACAGGAGATTTGTCAATAGATCTGTGGTACCCTGGAGAATGAAACCCCAGTATGAAGCAACTGAGAAGCTTGACCCCAATGCACCTCAGGTTTTTACTATTATATTCAAGGGTTTGTTGTATTTTACCCTCAATTGTATTTTAAAACAGTTTTTATGAAATTTCCCCTGGTTCTATGTATCTTTTAATCCCTTTCCCTGACTGGCTCCTGCTTGCTGCACTGCAGCAATTCCTTTTATGGCCATGATCCCCTATATGGGCAGGGCCAACCCCTACTTTCCCTTTTATGGTCGTTATTTGCATGCTTCTCCCTGGTTCCTCCTCTCCTTCTAGCTGTTTCTGCCCCAACCTTACATGAAGCCGGAGCTCCCTTAATAAAGTGCCATTTTCTGCAACCCTCCCGAGAGTGGTGAGCCCCTTTTTCCCTTTGGAACGGCGTCACTCCGTCTCCCTCCCTGCCACACTGATCTTGTGCTCTGCCCTCCTCATGTTGGAGGGGCAGTGTTTCGCTTGCTCGGCTGGTGTTGCTCCATACTCTGCCCCACACATGTTGGCAGAGACCAAGGTGACATCTCCAGTGAGACCGGATCGTTCTTTGCCCGCTCACACCACAAGCAGGTTTCAAAGCTCCTTGGGCGTGGGGACGTCTTCAGGACCTCATTTCACTGCTCCAAGAAAGAGTCCCCAGCGGGATCTCAGGATCTGGCAGGTAACTGTAGTTCCATTTCTCTCTGATGCTGCAGGTAGCAGATGCTGCAGGCAGAAAAGGGCTCAGCCATTTGACCAACGCCCTCGGACAATGCAACCCCCGGGGGCTGGGACCAGCAGTCCCATGGCAGGGACACACCCACAGCCCGAGCTAAAGCAAACTCGACAGCCCTTCAGACTGTTAGTGCCTGAAGGAGAGTCATGGTTTTTCAGAATTGCACTGAAAGTCTGGATTTTCTAGATTCCTTAAAACATGCAAAATATCATTCTGGGTAGTTTGACACATTTTTGCTACAGATCATTCCAAAATTCCAGAGACCAAGCAGTCAACGAGATATAAGATCTACAGAAAGGACTGAACCTTGCTGACACCAATCTAAATATTAGCAAAGGCTCCTGATTTTTCCCGCCTTATGAGAAGAAAAATTTACCATGTAGTATTTATAAAATATCTCAGGTGGAACAACTCCTTTTCCAGGCACTCAACAACAGAAGCAGAGGCATGAAAGAATATGCAGACAGAATTCAATATCAAGAAATCTAATAACCTAAATTTTTTTTCCTTTGATGTTAGTAAGCAGACCATTTACACTTTGCTTTGCACATAGATCTGAGAACAATGACTTTCAAGACAATGAATAAACACATCTGTAGAACAAACTGCTGATTGAAGATAAATAAAAATACAGTATCAGAGAAATAAAATGCTGTAATGTATGATTTAATGCAGGAAACTATTTCACCCTGTGGCTTATCTTTGGTTTTCCTGTCTAAATTGACCAGACAGTAAAACATCAGAAAGCAAGCCACAGGGCCAAAAATTTCCAGATCAAAGGTGCAATGGAATGCTCCAAGGAGCCTGTCTTGCTAAGAACAATGGAATTTGAAAAGGTAGTTAATAGCCTGGGTTTAAAGAAGCCAATAGCTGAATATGGAACTGCATGAAAGCATAGGATGAGTCAACCTTGGCTGCAACCCGTTTGCACCATATCAGAAGTGCAATGCAATAGTGCTAAGCTCTTCACAAACCTGAACCCAAGGAAAGGTCTGGTCTAGATGGCATATTTAGGTTGTTTACAGGATATCCAGTTATGGATGGTGCAAGTGAGAGAAGCTAGACCTTTTTCTTTTTCCAGTGTGCACGGGGGAAAAAAAAAATGTACAAACTGGCCCAACACTAAATAAAACAAGTCTCATATAAATACACTTCTGCAACTTCCATTCTTCCACCTGTACCAAATTTCATCCTGAAATGTTGCAAATGTTTACCCATCTCATCTAGATCAACTGCTGCTGCTGCAGCAACCTCTTACAGAAAAAGGCTGAGTAGAAGGCAATGACAAACTTCAATCTCCCTTGTTTCTTAGGCTTTCTTTAGAAAACTGCCTGTAATAAACAGCTGATGCCATGCATGCATTGAGAGCCAAGTATCCAAGGCACAGCCAAAGCAGACCGGTTGGCAAATCACATTTGGCAGCCAGCAAGACACGGGCATACAAGTCCTTGCCACAACAGGTTCCCTGTGCTACATGCCTACCACAGAGCCAAAGCTGCCAGCACTAACAGGCAAAGCAACCTAACATTTTCCATGTCTGAGACCTCATTTAATCACTTTTCCCTTTCCCAAGTCACTTAGGATGACATTTCCCACAAAGACTGTCTCAGACTTGGGATTTTTCTTCCAACCACGCAAAGAGAGTTTATTTGCTCAGTGAAAGAACGCTGTTTTGTCAACAATTTTAAACAACTGTTAAATCTAAAAGCTTTTATATCCATCTGCTTTTGAGCAGAGACTGGAAATTATCAAGCTGTCAGGAATGTTGCTTATTTAGCCCTCTAAAATCTTTCAAATTTGGCAGTGTTAAGCCTCTGTAAAGCTGCAGCTTGCCCATGCTCTGAACTGACAGGTTAGAATCTGGCAGCTCAATCTCCTGACGTTACCATCTGCCCTGATCATTCTTCAATCCAAGACTGAGTAGCACTTCCTTCACAGTTGCTGCTTTCAGTGCCTGTCAAGCTGGACTAAGGAAAAGAGGGCTGGATTCATGTATTTTTACACTCATGTCAAAGTTCTGGCTGTTTGTGTACAGGAGAAAAAGTGCAAGTCCACTCAAAACCAGACTTCACGAACCATAAATCAGAGTCCAAGCACAGAGCTAACTTTCTCAATCGCATCTTCCTGTTCCTTTGTACATTCAAATCACTTGGAATTCCTCCAAAGACCAACTGTAACTTGCAACTGCACTGTTACTTCCTCTCCTGCCTTTATGCAGTGGACACTAATACAAGGCTGTATGTTAGCAGGTAAATTCTAAAATACCTACCTTGGTACACAGATGCCAGAGTTCTGAAAACAATAGAATTCTACAACCAAATAAGCAATAGTCAGTCTTTTTATTTCAATACATGCAATTAAACCCACTTACATGCAGGCATAGTTTCATGGACAGGATTACTGACAAAAATAACATGCATTCCTAATTACAGAATTGCTTTAATTGACTCTTCTCAGCTTATGTTTGTATCGCTAAGCAAGTTTCACTGCTTAGTATCATTTTAAAGTAATAATCTATATAATTTGTACCTATTTTTACTGGAGCAAAAAGGAAGATATAGGCCAAATATTCAAACTGCTGTACTTCACAGGAGTTAGGAAAGTAGCATTTGCTAGTTATTCACCTGACTCCAACTGTGAAAGTGTGAAATTTTCCGCTTCATAGAAATTTGGAATATTGTGCTAGCCAACAAGCACAAGCCACATTCACACTGCAGACATGTAACATGAAGAAAAAAATAAAAATCAGCCTCTGCCCCTCATGAACAGGATGAGGCACCGCAGACAATCCTCAGCAAAACAGGTTCCCACAGAGCCATGTCCCATTACCTGCAACCAGCAGAGCTGCGAAGAGCATAAACTGATACCAGCACAAGAGATTAGAATATCTAGAGCCAGCAGTTGAGTTCACAAACACTTCACCACCACCCCTCTTCCTAAGGGGTTCTCTGACCACTTGCTCAGGAAGCCACTCAGCAGCAGCACCTGTGGGCAAAGCAGCCCCTCCCTTCCCAAGCAGCCATCAGACCCCCCCTCGCTCTCACAGCTGTTCCATGTCCAAGATTACCACCACATTGGGCAGGACCAGCCAGCTCCAGTTCTAGGTTCAGTAGCTCAAAAACAGGGTTTCATACACACACACCCCTCCAAATTTTCAACAGGGTATTTACAATAATAATTTGCAAGTTCCTTCTTGTTTAATCACACATATTGACAAAATTAGTAAGGTCTCGTTGTGTGAAATGGAATAAAAGCATTTCAGAGCAAGTGTTCAGAAAATTAAGCATTTGAAGAGTTATTTTATTTAAGCTCAAGTCTCAAATGTGTCTTCTTCACACTCTTAATATGGCTAGAGTCACATCTTGTCCTCAGACACCCCTAAGAACATGGTTTTCAGTTTCAGGAAGAAAAAGGCAGCAGAGACTAATAATGAAAAGTTCCTCTTAATCTACTAGAAAGAAAGAACAAAACCTAAACTGAAAGCCTGGATTCCAGATGTTAGAATTTATTTATTTTAATAGAGATCATGAGTGGCCTCATTCCTTTTTACTGCTATAGCAATCCCCTGCCTACAGTGAATCCAGGTAGAATACACAGAAAAACCCCTAAAAGTAATTTTTCGAGTCAGCTGTCGTTGTGACTTTGCCCTAGAGCCACGCCTTCAGCTCCTCTGAAATGAGAGCTCAGTGGTACCAACCAGCCCCTCCTAGGCAGCAGTTATTTGCCACCATGAAAACAATGCACATAATTGAGCACAGTTTGCTTGCCATGAGGAACATCTGCTCATGAAAGAAACATCTATCTCAGCTCATCAAAACGCTTCAATAAAACGTTTCAAGGTTATAATCTTTTGGCTCAGAATAAATTGGGTTTTTTATCACACCTCTTCCCTCTCCCACGTGGATTCCAACTAAGGAAGGACATAAAATCCACATGAAATCTATATAACCTACAGTCTGGATCAGCATCCAGAACTGAAAGGTTCTCTTTGCATCACTATATGTGTAGGATTAAACGTGTACCTACATGTTGACAAAAGATGTAGAGCTTTTAACAATTACTCATATCTGTTCAGAGCAGGACAGAATTCAGGGCAAGCATGAAGCATTTTTTGGTCTCTGTTCGTGGCCAGAGTGCTTGGAGGCTCCAGAAGAACAAACCCAAATTCAAGCCCAGATTCCTACAGCGTGCCTGGCTGGAGTGGCAGCACTGATGGTAAGGGCAGGTGGTTGACCCACACATATGGAGAAGCTTCACACTTTTCATTTGTCTTTTCTGAAAATAAAAAAGTGATAAAAAGCAAAACCCCTGATATTTTCTGAACATGTCTCAGCTTGATCTTTTCTGGATGGGAGCTCAGGCACTGCCAGGTTTGGCATGGCAACCGACGAGTTCTGGGACCTCGGGCGAGTCAATCCACTTTCACACCTTCGTCTCCCTCACAGACCTTTTTTTAACTGCTATATTCTTCAGGCAGAATTTGTCTTTTAATATGCCTCTATACAATATCCCAATAAAATCAGGTCATCATCAAGCTCTAACATCAGCTTGAACCTTAAGGCATTCTAACACTATTTTTATTCAGACTAATTCATTTTTAGTTTAAGAGTGCTGGAAGACTGTTGAGACCTACTGAACTGCAAGGAAATGCAAACTTGCTTTCTTGAGAAACACTTGAAGTTTTATGAGCCGAGTACAGAGTGGTAAGAGATTCTCCAACTACAGTGAGCTGTAAAACTAAATGTTTCTTTCATTTGTATTTACGCTTAAGTGTGTTGTCTGTTAGTTGTTGCAGTTTAAACTGTTTCATAAAATAACAAGTTATTTTTATTATCCCTTTGCAATGTTCCATAATTACTCTATAAAGGCAAAAGCGTTTATCAATCATATGTAATTACTTTTAGTGCAGAGACATATTTGTGAAAATTAAGAAATACTTTTAACTATTTCAAGAACATATTTCTTTTATTCCCTACCTATCACACTTACAGGGAAATCATACCTATAATAAACAAACACATTAGAACAACAGGTACTTGGACAGGTTATCAGAGGTACCTCATATTTACATGTAAAAGACCCTTAAGCGTTTCTTGGATCTCTGTCCCAAATCCTCCAGAGGCAAGAAAGTGCTGATTTGTCAGTTTTAAAGGTCAGAATTTGAGGCAAATAAACTAAATTGGCACGTCCTACCCCAGCTGATACCCTTGAACAGGATGGAAAATCCCCTTCTCTATTTTAGCCAGTACATTTGCACAGGACCCTAGGTCTGCTTGCCAAATTTCATTTGCATATCAGGGCTTCAGCTGACATAATGACAAAATTACATATATATATATATATATATATATATACATTTGCATATATACACACACTCTTCCCTCCAGTGGTATTTTCTGCTCCTGGTTCTGACTGATTGAACACTCAAAGATCAATGAATTCCATTACACTCTTTCTCTGGGTATTCTATTAGTTATTTGATTACTTCATGAAGTTTAGGGTAAACCATAAAAGTGTTTGAGATGAAGGAAGAAACTACATAGGAAGAACACTGGGGAGACAGATACATGACACAAATTCTTACTAACACCTACCCCTCAGAAGGAAGCTGTATGAACTCAGAAAGTCTGCAGTAAGTCTGAAGCAGTTACTGCTGATAGCACAGTGTGTCCCCAACAGCTCCTTGTGGCTTTGCAAAGAGCTTGCTGGTCATTAACTCACTATTTGCAAGATAAGGCAACGCACAGAGGACTGGCCTTAAGATACCTACTCAAAGTCAAACAAGATTTCTGAGAAATCAATTCAGGTCTTCTCTTATTCCAAGATTAGAGGTTTTGGTCTTAAGATGGCACTTCTAGAAAATTTTACCATCAAGGAATATCTTCTCAACAGTTCAGAAAGCATCTAATTAAAGCTCCTGTAATATTTTAGGCAGGGAGTTTTTGCACCCTAACCCAGGACGTCAGACTTCACGCAGTCAGGAGAAAAACAACACTGCAGAGAACTAATTAAGGTGTTGAAAACCATCCTCTGAAGAGTTTCCCTCATTGAGATTTACAGGCAGCCCAGAGCAGGATCTCATTCCAGCTGTCCATTCCATGAAACTGGGAAAATGAGCGCACAGAGAAAGCATGCTGCAGTCTGCAGCAAATACAGGGGGAACAAGCAGCGTAATTGGTCCCTCACTTTCAGTGCCAGTAATATTCAATCTCATTTTGCTTGACTGACAGAAATCAGCACTGATTCAAAAAAGGAAATTCAAGTATTAAATTTGATTTCCACTGAAAGGGGCAAGGTGGCAGTGAATGAAAACAGAAAAACTGAGAAGCAGCACAGAAGGAAAACACACAAATAGGGAAGTGATTTGTCTCTGTGTTTTCACACTACTTTCAAATAACACAGTGCACAGAGCCTAAAAGTGTTCACCATGGTCACACAGGCAAAGAAATTTCATCAGATGCCATCGATTCCTTTTTCCCTAACGTTCTTGGAACTCGTGGGGATCCTAATCATTTGCCCTGCCACTTCTCTTTGTTTCTTGTGAGGGTATGAGCAGCAATGCCAAATTCCTGTGCCAATGCAACTCTGTTCTTGCTTTTTAAAAAAATCAGTCAATAAATATCAGCATAACAGAGCAAGTCCTCGGTGAATGGTGAACTGCAGCAAATGCTTTTGTGGCATGGATTCATTTATCTCATTTGAAATGGCTTCACACGTCTCTGGGAGAGTATGACCTGAGGGAAGCCAAGTTAGCAAAAACGTCTCCCCCACCTCCACATGCTCCAGGTCAGATTCCAACTCCAAACAGACAAGCACACTACAGTTCCCTTAGAAGTCAGAGGTCCCTCGGCATCTTTGGGACCTGAAGCACTTCACCTATATTGCAAACGTCCCCTTGGAAGATCAGCATATTGCTTTGTTCACTGTTTCTCTAACAGCTCAGGTTTTGTGCTTTTCTTTGGTCAATTATAACAGCAGCAAAACCCCTCAGTTACAGCAGGAGTTTTGAGACGACTTTACAGAACAAGTCTGAAGAGTTCCACTGGTTATTTTAGTCAGCCCTGTCTATATAATTTGAACAGTGAAAGCCTGAAGCTGTTTCAGAGCTCTGCTTAGAGTTCACCGGTAGAGGTAACTCAACAAGACATCAGAATCTGGTTATCATTTTGGCCAGGATAGTTTTAATAACTTAACAATTAGGTTTTATTTAATTATTACTGCTACTCCTAGCAAAAGCAGCAATCGTGATTTTTTAATAAACAATCTAAGCATATTTCAGTGTCTTACATTTTCTCCTTAGGGAACAAATGCTTTATTACTTCCGAAATTCAAACATTATTAGAAGTACCATTTAGTATTTAGACCAAAATCTAAAAATTAAACAAAAGACCGCCTAGAATCAGTAGGCTTACAGCAAAAGTTAAGCCCCTTTCCCATGCAGTCAAAAAGGCATTCAAGGGGAATAAAAGACAAGCTGTAAAAGCCTGACTTACAACACTAGTCCTTGCAAGAGCTGTGTCTTCAGCAGTAGTTACTCATAGGCTGATTCAACCTAAGTGTTCTTTCGTTTCTAAAACAGAATATAGCTATGACTGTACCATTACCACAGTATTGATGAAACTCCACTTTTCAAATGCTGGCTAGGAAAGGCATGGTAAAGAAGGGATAAAATCTAAACCACCATTTAGTTTTAAAATTGCTTGGAGAAAGGTATCTCAGCAACAACTGAGAACTTCCTCAAAAGTCACACATCCTTCCCCACATTCAGAAGTTTCATACAATCACAGTGAGAAGTCAACCTTACATTATATACCTAATTTATGTCAGAACACCATTGTCTTATATCTTCAAGATTGCTAAAAAGGCAGGAACAATAAGAACAGACTGTACCAGGCAGAACATTTTGTTATTTTAATGATAAACACACTCATGCATAAATACTGTTACCTCTAGCCCAACTAGACTATCTAGACAGTACATTAAATGCTTTCCTTTTCATGTACAGTTCAAAGTTGGAGGACCATTGCTGTGAATTGACATTCAACTGCTCTGTTCAGCGTTTCCCTGTACATTAAACATGCCTTTTCTGTTTATTTTCCTAATCTCCATGCCAACAATTACAGATCACTGGGAGGTAGGAAGGGATGTGAATTGTCAGGAGCAGAGGGAAGCAAGGGCTAAACCTACTTGTTTTGATAGCTCCAGCAGCCTCTGTTTGCCTGCTGAGTCATACACTCCAAACTTGACTTTTCACTCTTCAAGGTGATGTTTATAAACAGCCTACCCCTCACAGTGCTACCAGCTTCCCAAATGCTGGGTTTGATTTTACCATTCTGATGTGCAAATTTCTTCTAGACTTTAGAGTAGCAGGGGTTTCACACACCAAAAAGTATCATATTTTACATCTTTCCTCTCCTTCCTCCCCTGGTGCTGTCAGATAACCTGGATGCCAGGGCTTAGTCTGATGGGGGCTTTTGACTTGTTTTGGTATATGCTGGTGTCAAAGTAAGGGGAAAATAAATAATTTAAATAATATAAATAAAGCAGCAAAGAAAACTTGACTTCAGTGATCCAAGAAGGGAGTATACCAGAACTGACTTACTGCTGCCCACCCTTTTTGGTTAGAAGAACATGTACACAAATTCCTCAACAAAAGCCCACATCACAGGCATAGCTCTGTCTTCTCATGAAGGCTGACAACAGCTTGTTAACATTAACTGAGCAGAACCTAAAGAATGCTGCAGAGTTGTTAAGCATTAGGCAGGGAACTCCCAAAGACAAATTCTAAAACAAGGCTATGGATGAATGGCCACATATTGTACTACATACTTTTCCTTCATCATAAAACTTTCCAACTTATTCTCTACTTCTCAACTCCTTCTTCCCAACAGCTGTCATATGTCAGGCATCTCAGATGGTTTTACCAGTCCTTTGTAGTCTTACATTGTCAACACTTGATCAAGTGTTGTCAAGTCATCACTAACAAAACGCTGTTTTCTTTAGAAAAAAACAGGATAGACATGGGTACTTAGCTTATAGCAAGAACTGGGACTTCTGTGCTACCGTGGGGTAATCAATAAAAGATCCCCTGAGAAAAATGGTTTACGATGTGTGGAATTCAGTCTGATTTATTCTGAAAAATAATCAAAGTATTTAGAACCCCGATGCTGTTCCTCTGAAACATTGCAATGCTGTAGAAAGTGTCGTATTAAAATCCTCACACATCCAAATACTCAACACCTCACTGCTGGCCTGCAAGCTCTCAGTTTGCCATACAAGCCTCAGCAGGGCACTAAGCACAAACAGAAGGCTAAGACTCCCTCCCTTGCTCTTACTTCCACATGACTGGCCACTCTAACTGGCTCTGTATCAGTGAAGAACATTCACAGCAGTGAGTGGCACCATGCTGCTGGCTTTCCAGAGGGCAAGGTTTGCCCAGTTATTTGAAACACTGATTTTCTTTTCAGAACAAAACCCAGTAGTTTTTGATTTCTATGCAAATTCTCATATTTGTTTCCCCTGAAACTGCACACATAAAATATGCCAATAGACACTAAAAGCAAGCAAGAGATCAAACTCCAGTTTTTATCCATTTGCTGCTACTTTCCTAGAAAATCAGAAGGGAGTCTTGAACTTCACACTCATCAAATGAGTTGAAAAGCATGAAAAAAACACTTCTCTGCCTGCAGAGATCAATTTTGAACTAGTTTTGACTTCTCTATCTTATGGGAACAGAAGGGTAAAGCTAGGATCAGGTCCAGGAATGTGTGTCACATTCCCTTGTTACCAAAACACTGCAGTTCTTCAACCAGCCAGGTGACCCTCGTAGCAATATGGTTTCCTTGGGGGAATCCAAGATCAACAGATATAGCAACAGCTACATTCCACATTTAAATAACTTTTTCCCCCAACTCCTGTGTAGCTACAGAAAGGACTACTGCCTTCAGAAGATTTTACTATAAAGGAACAATGTGTTTTAGTAAAGGTAAAATATCCTAAAATTGTGATTACAGTGACAGAACAGTGTCAGATTCCAGCAGATCACACAGCTTGCTTCTACTGATACCGATGTATATTGAGTTACCCTTGCCTTTGACATAGAGCCTTATTAGCTCAGCATGTGAGACTGGACTCCAGTCTTATGTTCTTATGTACAAAGAATGACCTGAGAATTTATATGAGATTAGTTGTGTAGTTGCTAAGAGGAATTTGATAAAGATTTAATATCACGAGCATATTTTGAAATCGTAAACAACGTTGCCTGTCATCCACCAAATGATGGTTGATGTTTCAGGATGTGCTAAGCTCTGTCACCAGGCCTGCAATGGTTTGACTTCACACACAGGAAAGGGAACAAGCTCCCCCTACAAGCACCCACAGGCTGGAACCACAATCATCACAGGTCCACTGAAGGCAGTTTACTTATATGACCAGTTTTAATGGTAGGCATATCAGAAAGTGGAGCTGTGAACACTTGACTTCGGAGTAGCAACCCTAGTATAAGCCACAAGAAGAGCAAATCCCACTTCCAGCAAACCCTGCAGCAGGATCCTGACTGCAGAGCTCCAAGAAACACAAGCTTGGACTTTGCCAGGGTTTCCTTTAACTGCACAGACACAGTGGCTCAGGTGCCAAAGCCAAGGCCCACAGTCACTAAGGGCTGCCATCCTAAGCAATACCTGGCTTTACAGAACCATGGTTAAATAAAAGCTTAGAGGTTCCACAAAAGAAAAATGGTCTTGACAAAATGCAGAGGTCAATAAAGCTAAGACGATCCCAGGGGAGGCAAGAAACTGGAATGCTTTATTGGACTCATAAGGTCATATTTAAAGGGTTTAGGGTCTACATATTCAACAGGGGGTTTGCATATTCATCGGGGGGTTGCATAATTATTCTATTAAAATTGGAGGGTTTCACAAGGATGAAGTCATAGGGAAAAGCCCAAGTTAACAAATCTTGGAGGTCTTACAATTACATCATAGGAAAAACCCTACTTCATCTTGGGGGATTTTATGGGGGAAGAAAGGTATTCAGGATTGCAAAATGCAGTGGATACAGAGGACACAAAAGGACAGATAAAACACAAAAGGTTTTCTGCACAGGTTTGATGAAATCAGGGCATGGTTTCTCCAGGCTTGGGCAGGACATTCCAAACCCATGGCATCAATGGATCCTAGTCTGGACTCTAGATGGAGGTTTTTTCCCAGTCTCTGTCAGCCCAAGGTTTTTGTTTAAACCTAGCAGTTTTCTTTTTCTCATATCCAAAATTTGGAATCCAACAACAAAATACCCTGAGGTTTCCATGTCCTTGCTTCATTCTGTACAGTAAGACTAAATTTACTTTCTGTAGCACAGCATTCCTGATTCAGCACAATTACATTTCACATACCTAAAGAATAACACTCCTGATGCAAGTAGATTTTTCCAAGATTCTTCATTTAGTCAGAGCTGATTAGGTCTGCTGCATCAGAAATGCTTAACCATATGCAATTAATTACCACAGCATAGTGTGTTTCCCAAATCATCCCTCAAGTCACAACTATTTTCTGAAAGAGGAGGTTTGGACCTCGTGCTGTGAAGCCAGTCTAATTTCAGCTAATCAGATTTACCACAGAAGTGTTTCTAGTAATTTGACAGCTAATAACAGAATCATGCACGTACTTGAACACAATTTGAGCTTTGCTCCAACTGCTGCCAGAAACACCCCAGCTGAAAAGGAAGTTAGCATACCTGAATCTATCTCATGTTCAGCACACATAGGGAACTAACTAGTTTCCTTAGTCTAGGTATAGCCCAGGTCGTTTAAACAAAACACTCCTTGGATATCTGCTGCAGATTTGATCTGCAGGCCTAGGATAAAACCGAGGGATTAGAGCAGGAAGCATTTTACTGATGAATCACAAGATATTTCAAGTGTTCAAATTTTGCATAGGCTTTCATATAACCTGTGTGCAAACTGGGAAGTGCACCTGATAAGTGTACTAAGGCTTAGCCTTTCAAGGGGAAGGGTAGAAATGGCCTGGACCCTAAAAATAGTTGCTACAGTTACATAATAGTACCAGGTCTGATATCAAAGTGAGAATATTCCACTCATCTGCTGTGCAATCCTCATTCCTTGATTATTTGTTGCTGTAGTTGAGGTATCATCTAATAACTATGCCCTTCCCATTTCATCTCATTACAGCAAAACTACAGAAGATTAGGCAGCTTCAGAGCTCTGTAATTTGCCACACAACACAGGCCCTTCAGGGATCCCATACATATCCTAGGAACAATGACTGGGTTTTGGATGTGCTGTCTTCTTACCCAGAGCTAACTGCTCAGATTTCTCCCTGAAGCTAAGCTTTGTATTATGAAAGCACCTCCAGTGTTCAGCTAGAGCCATCGTGTTGTCCCTTCTGAAAGGGAAGAGTGCAGAAGTACTTGTAATAAAAAATTAAACCAAAACAGCAAGCTCATCAAAACAATAGAATTGTCTGATCAACTTGTTGGTGATATGAGGGGTCACTATGAAACACTGGACAGTTCTCACCTATGAAAATTTCTAAGCACTTTTCCAAATGGTCAAAATGCGTATTTTTGGGACAGGATTAAACTGTAGTACACAAAAAAAGCTGCTGACTATAAGAAAGCCCAATAATTTCATTAAGTTATTTGAATTGATGTGGTAGAGATCAAAGTAGATGAGTTAATGCTTTCCCTGGCTTTGATCCAGGTAAAGTAAGATCTTATTAAAGATGCTCCACTCCTTCAGTCTAATAAATTACTGACAGACTGGCTTATCTAGAAGACAGGTGACAAGGCTAATAACATATATCATAAAAGCACAATTACTAAAACTAATAGAGGTCTTATTTCAGGGAAGTTATACACCTGTTGTCACCCAAACAGTCAGTGACTGAGGACACAGGAAGGCAGAGCTGAGAATGGTGGAAGGCTCAATGATCATGAAAGTTTAAGAACGGTGTCAGGGTGTAAGCACAGGGTGTTGATGCAATTCTGGAGGCAGTTTGACCTACATGTTGAAAGAAAGCTTATGGTGATGAAGAAATCTCAATTTGAACCCTGAATTTCTGACCTCCTTCACAGGTATTAGTTGCTCTACAGCAAGCTTTGTCACAGCTATCAGAGTGTACAGACTAAAACTAAGAGTTGTTTTAGAAAATATCCTTAACACATGGCTAAAGAGGGCATATAGCATATCTGTATTTGACAGTACATGAAATAGCAAGGCAAATACAAGTTAACTACAATGATTAATGAAGGAAGACAATCTGTGAGTAGAGGAAAAAATTCTGCAAGGTATTTACAATGGATCATTGAAATATTTCAACATGATCTGTGCAGGAAAGAAGTGGCAAAATACCAGCACATTCCATGCAGTCTGAGCAGATATGAGAGGTCCAAACCCACTAAAATCAGACTCAGAGTAGGCAGGAACTGTTGTGCTTCCTGGGTCTGAAGCATGAGCATACAAACCTGGGATGAGCACACAAACCCAGAAGGTAATTAGACAAGCAAGGGTTAGTCAAGTCCATCTTTTATTACTGCATCAGCACAGCCTAGGATCTAGCAGATCCTACAGAAACAAGAGGAGCAGCTGCTGCTTGAACTGGGATTCTATTGGGCTTCAAGGGCCTCTTGCTCACAAAAGCAGATCAACATAATATCAGGTGAGTGCTCAGTACACCTGCCAGACCACCCTTCTCTGGTCCTTATTTCCATCCTGAAAGCAGAAGAATGAACCTCCTTAGGTTCATTTCTACTGTAAAGAATTTAGGGGGAACAGAACAAACCTTCAAGCTCATCCTTCTAAAAGAAAAGTACAATGCAACTACTAAAGTAGCTTTTTTGGCAGTATTAGAGAGAGATATTAAGCCTGGCTAAAACAGGGTATCAGTCTCCCTGTATGTTTAATATTATGCTTGCTAGAAAATACACTAAACTATTCCATCTTTTACTGCTTATACAACAAAAATAACTTTAGTCCAGACAACAGCCACAACTTTTAACCTAATGAAGTCAAACTCCTAGCAAAGAGCCACTGATAAAGGGAAACTACTACAAGTGCCTCCTGGATCACTCGTCCTCTTGTTTCAGGCAACCACAAAACACAGCTGCTTCTCCAACTGTTTCATACTACAACCAGCTGGTTTTGTGCCACTTGCTATGGAAAAAGTGTTCCAAAGTCAACCAACTGTTAGGCAGAAGTCTTCTAATTTGGCAACAGATGCCTCTTCACACTTGTTTGCACCCACATGCTCTTGGGCCATCTCTTTCCAGGTCCCTTCATTCTCTTCCATTCCCAGAGTCATTCCTAACAGTTTACAGTCCACAATCCAGCATTCATTGCACTAAACTAAATATTCCCAACAAGACTAGCTTCTCTTCATTAATTGGATCTGTTTCCTAGAGTAGCTTAACAGCTTTTCTCCTCATTTATTCTTACTCTACCTGAACTCTTGGAAATAGTTGACCAAAACTTATACACTACATTCAAGATGAGAATCTCAGATCTTAATACAACTGCACTAATTCTTTCCACGCTACTTTAAAAGTATCACTTAGATTCAGTCATCGAATCAACTCTTTCCCTAAGTTTTCATTGAAAAATGGTATGGTGAGAGATGTTCCCATCCCAGTAACTCACCAGATCACTTGGATCATTTAGCAAAACGCTCTGTGTTTATTCCAGCAGACCTCCAGCCCAATAAGGTGTTTTCTATCTCCCTCAGTGTGTAGCCATACACAGTGACAGTAACCCTGGTGCTGAACTGAGTTGTTTTCACCAACAGCACAGCTGTCCCAGGCTCACTACATGCCCAAATGGCACTTTCAGTGGGCTGTAATAAGACAACATTTGCTGCTGTGGGACAGGAGGATGTGCTGGCTGACACGGTACAATATCAGAACTACATTATGTTGGATCCAGTGAGAAAAAAATACACAGCCTTCTTTCCTACACAGGCAGTACCAGATAATTATTCATGATGAAGATAAAGGGCCAATGGCACAGCACTAATTTCTGCCCATGGTCAAGTTTCCTTGTCCTGAAAATAAACATCACTGCTCTCCAGCAACAGGGGAAATGCTTCTTCAATTCATGTAAGATCAGTAACTTATCACAATCAATAAGCTTTTTCCACGAGTGAAAGAGATAAATGTGACTCCATGCCTACAGCCAATTCTACTGTTCTTAATAATTTTTTTGCATATTTCAACTTGGTTTTACAGAGGGAAATAAATACCAGGCCTCCTTTCCATCCCATGTAGCTGTATCGCTTGATTAAGTGTCCTGATTTGGGACACTTAGGGTAGAATTAGCGTTTTCTTAGTAGCTGGTACAGTGCTGTGGTTTTTGGATTTAGTATGAGAGTAATGTTGAGAATAATGTTGACAAGACACTGCTGTTTTGGCTGTTGCTAAGTACTGCTTACCCGGAGTCAAGGACTCCTCAGTTTCCCATGCTCTGCCAGAGAGGAGGTGCACAGGGAGCTGGTGAGAGCACAGACAGGACAGGTGACCTGAACTGCCCGAAGGGATATTCCATCCCACAGAACTCATGCTCAGCATGTGAGCCGAGGGGGCTTGGCCAGGAGTGAATTGCAGCTCAGGGACAGGCTGGGCATCCATCAGTGGGTGGTAAGCATTTGTATTGTGCATCACTTATTCTTCTTGTGTTTTATTCTCCTCTCTCTCTTTTTCATTACAGTTATCATTATTAGTAGTAGCAGTATATTTACTTTATTTCAATTATTAAACTGTTCCTGTTTCAACCCCCAGATTTTACCCTGTTTCCAGTTCTCCTCTCCATCCCATGGAGGGAGAGCGAGTGAGCAGCTCTGTGGTACTTAGTTGCTGGCTAAGGCAAACCCACAACACCAAGGATATGAGCATTCCTATCCATTGCCCGTGCAAGGACATGGTCCTGCAGCTGAGGATCTCTGTCTGGTCATGCTGTGCAAAGTCACAGCTGCCTGGCAACACTCTAGTCCAGTACCTTCAATCCTGCCTCTCTGTCTCAGAGATAGGCCACTACCAGGCCACTGTCAACTCGTGAAATGCAGGGGCATTTCAGCAAACATCAGCAGGAAAGTCTGTCTTTAATGGGCTTGATCAGAGTACACTTTCAATTCCTCTGATGGCAGAACTGGGGGAAAGCAAGTAGTAAAGTGGTCTGTATGCTTGAGTACCATGTTTCTGCAAATCCCAAGATGAATTAGGCATGCTGGAGCCAGAAAGTGCTAGCTACACTTATATCCATCATTCAGAAAAAAGCAACTTCCACTGCAAGAGAAGGTAGTTTTAAATTTTCCTGTTACAGTTTTAACAAATTGAGGGGGAAGCAGAACACTAACTACAGCATTAGTATTTGGAATACAATTTTCCAAGCAAACTTGTAATCTTTTGCTAACTCATGTAAGCAGATGCTACAGTATCCACCCAGGTTGGTAGGAAAAATGTAGCAGATGCTAAACAGTGACAAAGGAGCCTACTCTCATTATACATCCACTTGTGTAAAGGTGATTCTACAAGTAGCATCAGGGAAAATACTTTTTGACAGAAAGCTTGTTTTGAGATTAAATTCTTTTCACTGATCTTTTGTCAGAGCACAGGCTGGCTGCAGCCTGTCCTGAAAGGCTGAGGGCCTCAGGAAGACCTGAGAAACTCACACACAGCCATGAGGACCACGGGGCACTACAGCTCTTCCTGTCTGTATGACACGATTTTGATAGGCCACAACATACATGCACTGAGTTAAAGTCAATCCTGGAAGTAACAGCAAATGCTGTACTGAATGCAAATAAAATAGCATCCACTTCACACAGGGAAGACTCAAAGTATGTTATCTTAGAAATGAACTATCAGCCGCTTCAGAACGTGTTTTCCCTCAAGACGAACTCTAGATATGGTCGAGTTCTGATCTCGGCTGGTAGGAATTACAGGTTATACTGTCTAAAAATGAATTTACCAAAACATCCACTCTCCAACACATTAAAGGCCTGTTCACATTTCAGATGTGTAGGTACAATAGCTGTAAAGACAAAACTGCTTCATCCCTCTGAAATTTTACATAAGCAGTTTGGAGTACAATTTCTGCACAGATGTCTGTTACTCATTGGGTCAAGCTCCAGCTGGTACAAGGTAGAGAGGCACCAAACAAGCCAGACACTGCTCACCTGCCAAAAATCGTACCAAGTGAAACTCCAAAATCCCAGAATTATTCTAAACAGTTCTAAATTTTAGCAGGAGGGAGTCTTCTCCCTCCAAATTAATGAATGAGTATTTCAACAAAGCAGCAGCAAATACAGTTCAGGAGATACAGTGAATAACAGAGTTCTCACAGATTGACTAGCTGTTCACTCCTGCAAGTACAGACTCTGCTTTGGTACTGATCCAGACAGGAAGAGACCAGGATGAATTGACTTTGACAAATGTAAGCTATTCAACATATGCTGGCAGGAAATGTTTACATCAGTCAACCATAATTCTGCCAGGACCGCTAAACATCTTGTCAGTCTACACCATGAATGTAGTTAACACAAGGCAAAACAGAATACTGAGGAACAAATTTGAATAGATGGCTCTAATTGGAACTAACAGTATTTTCAAAATCTAGGCAACAAATGCTCAGGCAGATGACGTTCCCTTGCTGCTCACGCCTTCTTGTCTGTCCCACCATCCTCTCTCACAGTGAGTCAGTAATGTGGTATCAGTCTCCCAGCAAATCTTTCTAAATAAAAGTGGCCTAAGCTTTTCTACGTTAAAAAAATATTCAACCAGCTACACAGCCTATTAGCTTCACACAGCAGGACACAAGGGCTCAACACAGATCTGGCCTAGCCTGCAGAGGTCACAGAATCTGCTGAGTTGGAAGGGACCCACAAGGATCACCGAGTTCAACTCCTGGCCTTGCATAGGACCACCCCTGTCACTTTGTGTCACCTGAAAACGTGCTCATTGTTCCTGCCAGTCCTGTGTCCAAGTCATTTATGAAGATGTTGAAGAGCACAGGCCCTGCAGAGCCCCTCTAGTGACAGGTCACCAGTGTTACCCTCTGTGCTCAACCCGTGAGCCAATTGCTCACCCAGCACAGGATGTGTTTATCCAGCTGTGGGCTGGACACTTTGTCCAGAAGGATCCTGGGAGAGACAGGATCGAAAGATTTACTGAAATCCAAAAAGATTACATCAACTGGCTTCCCTTGATCAACCAGGTGGGTTACCTTGTCATGAAAGGAAATCAGGCTGGATAAACTTCTCCTGAAGCCAAGCTGGCTGTGACCAATGACTGCGTTGTCTTTCAGGTGTTTTTCAATGCTTCCCAGAATAATCTTCTCCAGAATTTCACCAGGCACTGAAGTGAGACTGACAGGCCTGTAGTTTCCAGGGTCCTCCTTCTTGCCCTTCTTGAAAATTGGGACAACATTTCCCAGCTTCCAGTCAGCTGGGACCTTCCTAGATTCCCAAAACCGCTCAAAAATCATCAAGAGAGGTTTTGTGATGACATCAGCAGCTCTTTGAGGATTCCTGGATGAATCCTATCAGGCCCCACAGATTTGTAGGGATCCAGCTGCAGCAGATCCTGCACAAGTTCAGGGTGGACTGGGAGTTGCTCATTCTCACAGTCATGGTCCTCCAGCTCAGGGCACTGAGACCCCCTTGGTCTGTCAGCCGTGTTGGAGACAGAGGCAAAGAAGCATCAAACCCCTCTGCCTTGTCTCTGTCCCTGTTTGTGAGGTGACCATCCTCATCCTGGAATGGGCCAATGCTATTACTATGCTGCCTGTTGCCATTAATACATTTGAAAAAACTCTTTATTGTCCCCCACATTTCTGGCCAACTTCAACTCCAGCTGAACTTTGGCTGCATGCTCTGAGGATGCTTCCATTGTCCAGTGGCAAATATGCTACATTAATCAGGAGCACTATTCCCTCTCTGCCGAGGGCACTCTGCCCCAGGGGTGCACATCTATTCCCACCACCTCTTGATCTACTGCTTTATAAACAAGTCCCATCTTCCTATCTTTGTAACACAAAAAGGCAATATTGAAAAAACTCACTGCAGTCCAGAGAACAGGAAGATCTGACTAAAGCAGATTCCAGATATATGGAGCTGTGCTCTCCCAAACAGAACAGGATGCAAAACGCTGACATACCATTTCAGGATCAGGTCTCTGCCATCATCAGCAAGTGACCTAAGGCCTCTGTCCCACACAATTGAATGAACTGACTACAGGTGCTATCTTTAAATAGGAAGTACTTGAGGTTAATGGCTGGTTGTATCTGCTGACAGCGTTTTAAAAAAAAACATGCATAATGCATGATAAGCAATGTTCAGAGGAAGACAAAAATAACTCTGTATCAAAGAGGTTGGTTCCTTATTTGCCTCCAAGGGCAAATGAACATGCTGGTCTTGCACGTAAGCAAATCACTTTTTCTTCTGAAAAGATGTTTTATCAATTCTCTTATAGATAAACATCTGCCAACATCAATATTCACTGCAAAACACACTCAAGAAAACCTCCTTAACCAGAAGGTATAATATGACTTACTTTCAACTAAAGGTCTGGTTTTGAAATAATAATATATCTCCTGGGTAGATACGAGTATTTGCTGAGAATCCAAAAGACCTTAAAGATTGACATCCAGCTGTTCTGTATTTGATGAAGTTTATGTGACAAGGTGATGTCACAGTGTGATACATCCTCATGAGATGAGTAAGGGAAGCAATCAGAGCTCTGGCCAGAGATATGACAGAACATTTGTGAAATATAGCAAGCAGGAAAGCTCAGTCCTCTGGCTGCTGTCTCTTAGGGAAGAATGATCAGACTCAGGATCTGAAGGTGTTTTAGCAATTACAAAATCCCAGAATATGCTGAGTTGGAAGGGACTCCTAAGAATTATCAAGTCCAATCCTGAGCCCTGCACAGGACCATCCCCAAGAGACACACCATGTGCCTGAGAGGATCATCCAAACACTCCTTGAGTTCTGTCAGCCTTGGTGCTGTGCCCACTGCCCTGGGGAGCCCGGTCAGTGCCCAAATACCCTCCGGGGGAAGAAACTTTTCCTAATATCCAACCTAACCCTGCCCTGACACAACTTCAGGCCATTCCCTCAGGTCCTGTCCCTGGTCCCCCCACAGCAGAGCTCAGTCCCTGCCCCTCCTCTGCCCCTCATGAGGAAGTTGTAACTGCAGTGAGGTCTCCCCTCAGTCTCCTCTTCTCCAGCTGAACACACCAAGTGCCCTCAGCCACTCCTCACACGGCTTTAAATCAAGCCCCTTCCCCATCTTTGTTGCCTCCTTTGGACACTCTCTAATGGCTCAGTATCTTTCTTACATTGGGGTGCCCAAAACTGCCACAATATCCAAGGTGAGGCCACTAGAAAGAATTTGATCAGTAAACAAGACTCATCCAACCCAAAGCAGATAAGGACAGAGTCAACCTTTGGAGTCTCCAGGGAAACAAAAATATCAAGACATGATTCACATGGGAAATCTGACAAGGAACTACATATACTACTAGGCCAGTACCACCAGAAAGTGATGAGCTAACGGATAAAAACCCGCAGAGCTATAAGTCTGAGTTACAAGCATTTGAAAACAAGCCTCAAAGACCTCGCACCCCTTTGAAAGTGAGCCTCAAATACCTTGCTTTCTGCATCCAGTTATCTTACCCAGCCAGACATTTAGACTGAATTTAAACTTCTAACTGAAGCCTGATGCCTTTGAGGATTAGATCCATTCATCAACAGCCAGCTTAAAACAGCAAGTTGTAAAGGGTTAGGTATCCAACTAGGTACTACTTTCTAAGAGGGACTAGTTTTCAGGTCTTGGGTTTCTGTTGACCCGACAAGCTGAGTACATCACTCAATAAAGGCAGTAATTTTTACTAAGGCTAAGTGTAACTACTGCCCATGGCTCCATGTTCTGGTAACAGCACCCAAGATGAGACTTTCTCTAACACCCTCTGCCTCTGGTTGTTTATTCAGTTTGCATAGAACATTCCACTATGAAAGCAGGTGTTTGTTGAGCATTACTGTGTTTTTCAGAAGCTCTTTGGGGGCTACCCCAGGAAGTTTACAGCAAGGCTGATGACAAGAACCTGGGCAACTACAGAGAAGCCCACAGAAAAGACCTTCCTGGATGGCTCAGCTGCCTCACAGATGGAGGGAAAAAGTGTGTGACATGACTATCCAGATGTCCCAAGTAAAGATGCTAGCAGAACCAAAGCTGCAAATGACAATGGTAAAGGGTAAAAGGAAAGAGGAGCAGTTGAGTTCTGGCTGCTCTTATACAGGCTTTTACCAGATACTCATGTAGTTCTGAGGGTAACACTCCCCACCTAATCACCTACTATGCTGACATAATATTATAAGACTTTATATAGTAATTCTGTATTATATCAGATATCTTGGCTAAAACAACTTTGTAAAAAGAGGCATACCACTGCCAAAGGAAGAAAACAAAGTTTATCGGGATTTTTTTGAAGGAGTAGGACAGCTGTGGACAAGGGTAAAAGCAAACTCAGATTTTCAAAGAGTTGAGTCAAGATATCTCAAAGGCTCTTAAAGAAGTATAGCTGTTGCAGATAAAAGGCAGCAGCCTTCAAGCATTAATAACCCACTAAAAGATAAACAACAAAGTAGGTAGGAAAGCAATTTTTCATGATAAAAGAAGTTTACTAGTGTGGTCCCAGATGGACCTGTGTTGGAACATGCATTATTCAGAGTATTCAGAAGTGATCTGAAAAATGCTGTGAGGAATAAAGGACTGAGAACAGAGTGACATATTAACATTTTCTGTATAAATTCATGGAGTAAATCTTATCTTGAGCCTTTCCAGTTCTCCTTATTCCAAAATGAGTATAACAGAACTAAGCCAGTACAGGAAAGGCAACAAGAATGAAAGATATGTATCAAGTCCTGTATGAGGCTAGATTAGAGACTAGAAACATGTCACCCAAAGGAAAAAAGGATATGAGAATTTTACACCATCAACAGCTTCAACAAGGTACAACTAGTTTTTTCTAATTTTACTGTGTGCATTTCATTTTATCTGTTATCACAGAAGGGTTAAAAATTCAGAAAGCACTTTTTGATACTATTAATAACTTCACTGAAATGTATTGTCATAAAAGGTTGTGAATATCAAAGGCTTACATGATTTTTTTCTCTTCCGTGACTGCCTAAATGCCATCTCTGCATATTCAGTGCTGATGTGCAGACTAAAGAAGCCAGTCTTTTACACCGCTCTGAATCAGCATGGTCTGAATCACCAAAATCACCAGTTAACAGCCATAAACTGGTATAGCTGGACACTTTCCAGCTCCTATGTTAAATCTAGCAGTGAAAACTGAGGGTCACAAACAAGCTTCCCAAGGGGTCAGCACGAAGACACTAAAGCCTCACCTTAAGGCTATGAATTTGCATAAGAGGTGGATGTGGATGATTGCTTGCAAAGGCAGCTTGACCCTGACTTGGACACTGCACACAATTTTCAAAGGCTCACTGGACAGAAGAAAGGCCTACATCTAACTCTTCTTTCTCATTTTTCCCTAATCTCTAGCAAGTAATAGCAACGATGTAGCTGCAAATTAAATGACAGATTACTTGAGGAGGAGATATGGGTGGTTACTGTAGAACAGAATGTACTTCCCCTCACAACAATTTTACCTAAAAATCCTCTGGGAATGTTACACAGTTCCAAGATGTACTTGCTTCTGCTGCTGCAAATATTAATAAGCTAGGAACCAAAAGTATTTTCACTACTGCATTCATGGAGCATGACAGAGGTATGATAAATACAACAGGAGGAACAGCACTTTTATCTCTTTCAGTTGAGCAGGATACAGTATCTCTATTCAGCCTAATAGAAAACACATGGGATTGATTCAGATGAGCCTCTACTCTCAAGTGCTTTTCTCCAGAAGTGAAGTAGTCCAAGTAGAAAAAAGTCTTCTCTATTTTATTCTCAAATCTAAAAGACAGAAGGGAATAGGTAACAAAGTCACACTGTTCCTAGGTCAACAACAAGGTACTTGAACACCACCACTTACCTCTTGAACGAGAAACATGAAACAGTTACAATTTTTGAATTTTTTCAATACCCAAGGATTTTGACACAGGGCTAAAATATTTCAGTCCACCTGGGGACCACCTCTCCTCTTGACTCTTATTGTTCAGCTTATGTCAATATTTCCTCTTTCTTCAACAATAATCCACTTGCCTTGGGGCGATGTAGAACTTGGTAGAACGTTCCCAGTTCAATATGCTTTCAGCACAAAGTATGTTGAGAAGGCTTTACAAATTTGACATGCTTCCTTCAGAACACCACCAGCAGCCTTTAAGCCAGCCCTTGTAACACAACTACATTTTGTTAGCAAATGTAATTTCTGTAGTGGGTAAGAAGTCACTTGTCTAGAACTTGTCATTCTTCTCACTGCCATTTTTCAAGCTGCCTTTCTGCAAGTTTTATTTTTTATACATACACACACTGCAGTCAGTCAAACCACTTTGAACAAGCTCCCTGGGGTATTGGTACAGAACTCCAGGATGGCTATTTTGCCTCACTTGCAGTGTCCTTCCTATTACAAGTCCTTAAAGTCAGAGAAAGCTGTTCACACTAAATTACAGCAGCACTAACGTGCCACCTTAACATAAGAACACACGTTTATGTTCAAACTTCTCACACAAAATCCCTCCGACGGAATCTAAAGCACTACAGCATAGGAGATAAGGATTGGTTGACCATTATAGCTAAGTACAACCACATCAGATTTCCTTGGTTAACATAAAGGTGTTTTCATTCACTAGACTTTGCAAAGTGAAAAGTATCCAGAGTAATCATTATTTGTTTCTCAGACATGGCAATACAGGGAAGAGCTACTGTTTATATCATAGAGGGCATGGAAATCCAGTCCACCTCAAAATATACACTTTAGACCTTAAATGCAGTTATACCTTAAATACCTGCCAACAATATCTGCAGTCATCTTTGCTTCCTAAGTACTTGCCAAATTAAGAAAGCTGACTAGCACAAAATCTTGAGCCATTCAAGACACTCAGAACAGTTCAAAATTGTACAAGAAATAAGTATTAATTTAGGCTGCACCATGTTGTGCTATCAATGCCACAGTGCAGCTGGCTTAGCTCAGCCACTACCAATAGAGCACCCTGTTCAAACTTACTGGAGTCCCTATCATGTTCTCCAGCATATGAGGAGGTTGTAAAATACAGGAAAATGTAGTTTCACTGTAAAGATGCTACACCAAAGCATATTTTTGTCATCAGGATAAGCAGGACCTGACTGGCCTCAGATAAAATTAGGTTAACAACCTGCTTGCCTATGTTTTCATCCTGTGCACCCATTCCTCACTATTTTTTTTCACAGCCATGAGAAAGGCTGAAGAAATTTTAACATATTAAGGCTCTGATTTCTAGCCTTTTTCTTGGGGGAAAAAAAAAGGCAGCATATAACAAAGTAGAAGCATCAAGGCTGAATATTTATCTCTATCAGGAAAAGTAAAAATTTCAGCCTGATTCAGGGCAGTACATTTTCTTTTGATTCAGACACCAGTTTCCACCAGATACAGATCAACATTCATGACTCTTGTGCATTATTTCTTCCTCTATTAGCTCCTCCAGAGTTTAGCCATCTAGCTAAAATCATGCTTTTTCAGTATGGATGCTGCAAACAGCAAGAGTTCCCAGAGGCATTTCATTTTCAGGGACACAATTAGCCTGAATACCACCAGTCTTTATCAAAAATAGTATTGCCATAGGTCAACTCTACCAAATATGTAGGAGTGTTAGTGTAGTCTTCTAATGTCCCATACTCTTTTGCTTTCATTCCTCCAGAACAAGGAATGGCCTCTTCCCCAGAAAGCCTCCCACATTCAGAGATTTATTTAATTCCCATAAGACTGCACAACCCCTGTGTGATGTCCTGTGCTAACACGATGTTCTGCTTTACCCTTCAGGACTGGGAAAGGCCAGAGGCAAATGTAATAGCAAAAACCCCCGTGTTTCAGGTGGACTTGTCACTGCAAGACACCTCAAACCACACTAACAGAGTAACCTTTCTCCTCCCAGCTCACACAAAGCACGGGATCATCAGTAAAGGAAGCAGCTGTGACCTCTTCTGCCTAAAGGTGTCCTGACCAATGGCATTCAGCACACATCTGGTCACAGAGCAGTGACTGCTGGAAACAATGATCTTCTAGATTTGTCTAGATTTAGACAAGGCTGTCTCCTGTTAAGGTATGGGCTACATGGTCACTCCAGACTGTTATCTACTGTAATGCAAAAGGTACATCACTCCTTCCTTCCTTGAACAGTCAGCTGAAAGCATCAGCATCTACACCTAAGGCAGCACTGGTAGCAGGGGCAGCAGGAGCTCTCACAATTGTAACTATCACAAGACACAATTTCGGAAAAAGACAATTCATTTTAAAGCCTTTTTCCATCCAAATAAAAGTTATTTTTCCCATTTAATTAAATAAAACAAAAATCAGGAGTGATGCAAGAGAAATTCAACTATATTCTGTACTATAACAGCAACTTACCCACCTAGTCAACAGTGTTGTACTAATGTGTAACAGCACAGGATGTTGAAAGGCATGGTCACCTCTAGAGCTTAGAGCTGGGCTGCCAGCAAATGTAGCTGTAAGCCTGCCTTTACACCTTTATTTCACTGAGTGAGTAGCCTAGAAGTTTGTATTATCATATTATCAATACAAAGTTTCCAGTTCACCAATTACTTTCCCCTCCTGCCTAATCAGTACTTCGTACATCTCATACCTAGAGGGATTATGCTTCCCTCTGTAAATGCCTCTGTGGCCTCTCAAGAGGCACTGCAGAAACTTGTCACAGAGGGCAATCAGTGCTGGTTCCTCCTTCCTGCTGCCAGCTTAGCACACTTAGCTCCTGACATCCGATACGATTGATCGGCTTGTTCTTTAAAAGACCCCGATCTCAGGTTATTGGTCCACACACAGGGCATTCCACGGGACCTTTCAAAACCAGGAGCCAGATTACAAATACAGATGCACAGGATGAACCTCGTGAGGCTGCAAACCACTTGCTCGTACCACGTCAGGGGGTTGGTGTACGGGCAGCCTTTCTGCAGAGCACATGGCCACCCTCCAGCTATGGTGACAGCCTCACAGGCCGTTCTCCACACAGGCCAGGCTGACCCGGCAGGACCTGTGAGAGGTTGTTGCCTGATGCCATGAAATACTATTTTCAAATTACAGCAGCAGCCACTCATGCTATGGGTAACTATAAAATTTCCACTTAATGCATGTTAATTGGATTATTATTTTAAAGTCATGCTCACTGCCCCCACATTAATAACAAATGAGCTCTCTCTAATTGTTATTAGAGTAACTCCCATACAAATTAATGATTAGGCCATTAAGACTACACAGCTGAATTGCCATTAATTCTCATATCAGCTAATAAAGTGACAATAAAAAAAAAGGAAATTTCTTTAAGCATTACTGAATTCCATCACTCGTACCAAAGGCATACAAGAAAGGTCTGTTAAGCGCTTTTTACTTTTATTAAATGTTAAGCTGAAATTATTCATCATAATCTGGAAAGAATTGACTACGAAAAGCTGCATGTGTAAGTTTCATTATTTGTAGGTAGTGCTGAAGCGCAATCTTTTAACCAGTGCTCATAGGGTAGAGTGTAACACAGTTATCAGAATAACTCTGTTCTAGAAATAGTTCTTCTATGTGCAACAGCACCAAATAATAGCTGTCACATAAAAATCACCACAGGATTTTCTACATGTCTAGGACTTTTAAATCAACACAAACTACATTTTTCAAAGGGATGTTACCTAATCACTGTTTATAATATGTTGAGACTATTCCACTGCACATTTACAAGTTGAGTTTCTAAAATTGCACAAATGCATTATAAAAAAGGTAGAAAATTTCTTCCTTGCTAAGGCACCACACACGCCTTTCTGGCACATTTAACAATCATTTACACATTCTGTAGTCATTCAATAATTCAAAAAACCCAAACAGCTCACAGGCTGTATATCTGGCCTTTTTGCTCCTCATACCTGCTTTGGACTGAGCTTTCCTACACTCCTAATCATAGACATTTGAAAATGTAATGCACTTACAGATATGGCAGACCTTGCCTTCCACTGCCTTCAACCCATTTCTTTCTAACCTCAGTTTTAGATTGTAATTTTTGTATTCTGAATGTAGTTGCTAACGTTACCAAACACACCCTATTATCTTTACATTTCTACATTATGAAAATTAGAATTTGCCAGAAATATGCAAGTTGCACTGCAGAAACCCATATCCATTAGTTTTCCAGGCAGAATACCCATGAACTAGAACATATAAAAGATGCATAGCTCTGGGTACGATTACGATGCGCTTTGGTGCGGAAGGAGTAAAGATCTCCCTGGCATTAACTCAAATGATCATATTGCTTGCAGTAGCATAACTACATCATTTGATATTAATACCCTTAATGCTGGTATTAAAATCACCCAACTGATGTGATTGGAAGCGTTCAGTACCTCCTTCAAGAATGATAAGTAGCAGTGGTCAACATTTCCTACTGATTTTCAAAAAGATATGTTTCTATGTGGATTATCCAGTAGGGCAATTTCAGTTTAGCACACTATACAAATGCATGCAAAACCACAGCCAAATGAGTAAATCAGTGAGCTATATGCACGGTTTATTAGATCTAGCATACTCACCAGCTTGCAAGAGCAAGAATTAAACATGCAGACCAGCTCCTTATCTAGTCACCACATCAGCAGAATAATAGACGTGCTTTATGGAGTCCATACAGGTACAAAAAAATAGCAGAAAAATCCCTCTCCCAATAATAAGCATAACTATATAAATGTCATATTTGTGTGACACACTGGAATACATCCAAACCACGCAGTGGCAACTGTGGTTTAGTCCGTTTACTCACATGTTTAATAAAGGCACTTCAGAAGACTGTCCAACTTACCTTTAGCCCTCAAGTAGTTTAGATGAGTGCTATTCGTTTAGTAGCACTTAGGTTTAGTTCTAATCGCTACTTTAAAATTTTATTTCTTCCCTTTCTGGAGGGCATTGGCTGAAATAGCCTGTGAGCACCTTACCCTTTTAGCCACAACGACAGCAGTGTCTTCTGCTATTCCTCGTGATCCGAGCAAGGCAAGCTTGGGAGCTCTGGTCCAACTACGATTCAAACCTGCAATTAAGTCAAAACAGCACCTCTTTACCACTGGAAAGAAGCAACAGTCACGTTTACATTAAATGTATCACATTGATATCGTAAAACATTTTACTGCTTTCCAATGCACTATACTGGAAGAGCTGATAAGCATCAACACTGTATTTGGAAAGTGCCAGACAGTACAGAGCTTCAGCCACAGCTCATGGTTACACTACCTTCGATAAAGATGCTCAGGTTACAGTAAATACCATCTACTCAGCCACCTCCCATCCCCTAGACAGGAGAACACTGCAATCTGCCCCAGCACAAGCCAAACCACACCACGGACTGCAGAACTCCCTCCAAATACAGGAAAAGGCCGCTCCTCACCTCGGCCCTGCCCGCTCCCACAGGGATAACTTAGCAGGGGCCTCGATGCAGCTGCTACTCCTCTAGCCCACCACCAGAGGTAAGTCTGCAATAGCTACAGAAGAGTTTCCCGCCTCACACCTGCGGCCAGTGTGGGGACACGGGCCCCTCAGGGCGCAGCAGCCACACAGCTCCCCCGGGACAACAGCGCTGTGGTGCGACCCGGGGCAGGAAAGCCCCAACCCCGGAGGGACTGGACAGCAAGGCCCAGAAGAGCCCCGTAGGGCACAAGCCTTGGAGCCCTTTGCCCCAGGGAGTGGGAAGGTGGGGAGGCTCCTCCCGGCCGGACAGACGGACAGACGGACAGACGGACGAACACGCGGCCCGAGGGCCCTCACGGCGCGCGCGAGCGGCGGTTGCGCACGCGGCCCCTCACGGCCCGGCCCCGCCCCACGGAGGGTTTTATGGGAGAAAACCAAGGCAGGAGTCTTGGAATGCCATGGTTTTAAAAACAGTTGCCTCAATTAAGGAACATGGCTTTTACTGTGCTGACATATGGTATGATGATTTTAAGCTGAGACAGAAACTATCAGGGATAGGAACCGGACTTCATATGCCTCACTTCTGAATCACTTGTGTTCAGGCTGCAATTCTGCTGGAGTATTTCAGCTTCCCTGTAGTAAGTTCCATGTAATGCAAACCAATTTTGTTTAACTTTTCTTAGTAGGAACCTTACATGCTTGGAAAGGACATGTCTAAGACCTTGTTTTAATCATTTACATGTGAAAGTTCAAGGAAAAATACTTTAAAGTAGTGATTTTCCATAATTGATTCATGGGAGGAGATCTTAATACAGCATTCTAATTTGGAAAAACTTGTCTTAAGGGCCAGGAAAATTGTTGGTGTCTGGCAGTTATCAATAATCAAGGCAAATTTGTACTTGAACTGTCAAAATCATATCAGCTTCACAGTCAAATGGTTATCTGTGGCAAGAAAAGGCAAACTGCTGCTGAAGCAGCTTTTTTTTTTTCACTTTCTCTGGGCTTTGGCTTTTATTTACAGAAATCTTGGCCAACTTTTAAGCCTTTCAATAGAGATTGGTTGGAATTTGGGATGTGTTCAGTGCTCTCAAATTGAATACAGTAAAACTCCTTACATATATTTTTCCCTTAACTGCTCATTAAACATTGGGTGTTTGCGCTCAGTGTAAATAAGATGTGATCTGGCTGGCACCTCTGTACACAAATATAGTATAAGTATTAGCAAACTATTTTTCTTGACCAGAAATAAAAATTAAAAATAAATTTTAAAAATATGCAAGAAGCTGACATCTTAAGGAATGGTAAAATTGAAAAACAGGGAGATGGAATTTTTCTGAACTTCAGAGTAGAACATGAAATATTAGCTGCATTTAATCTGAGAACTGAATTAAAGCCTGGTCTTCTCTTGCATTAAATCAGTCTTAGTTGCTGCACTCCTCCTGGAATTTTTCAAAGATTAGAATTTCCAAGTTGTCTTAAATGGTATTCCTTGCATGCCTTTGTAACACTGGTGAGAAAAGGAGATGATGCTTGGAAAAGGAGTGTTCCAGAAGTTCATTTACAGCAGCGGTAACTAAGCCTTTGCCAGGACCAGAGCAAATGAATTCTGTTAAACTGGCTTGTAGTATTCTGTATTATAAAATTCATACCTTTATTCTAAGTGTACGAGCAAATGTCTTGTCCAAGACAGATGTTCCTGTAAAGTGAGCTTTTCTGAGAAACAAGGGAAAGCATGTTTGGGGAGTAAAAGGTCAGATGTAAAGGGTTTTGAATGCCAGGAATGGGATATTGATTTTTTTCTTATCTATGTAAAATCATTCCTAATGTGTTCTCTCCAACCACTGACAAGGCTTATTCTAATCACTGTCTGAAGAAAATGAATAACAGGCAATGAAAAATCTGCAATATGGAAAAAAGATTCTTCCTTTAGGAAAGAAAAGGTTTTGATTATGATTCAAGGTGTTTTTACTGACTGACTGTTCAAGGTGTAGTTTCTAATTACTTTAATTATCTCATCAGTATTATAATGCTGGAACTATTTCAATCATGTGTATAACTGATAAAATTAATTTCCAAGAATCATTATTAAGCTTATATCCAGTAATATAAAGCTATAGTTCTTTTGTAGCTATTTTATGTAGTAATTTTTTTACCTTACACTTCATTGGCTCCATATGAAACACTGACAACACAAGCTTATCAGATGATGAAATCTATTTGGGCTTTTTTTAAAAAACTGTGTGCTTTATGGCCTTTTAAGGTCTTAATTTTCCCATTCTCATTTCACTACCATAGTGCCACCATTCACCTAGTGGCTCCTGACCCAAACAAGCACTGTTTGTTCTTTGGCTCTGCAGCTATTTGACTTAATTATGAAAAAAAAAAAAAAGCTACAGACAGGATTGATGTTTTATATAATTGAGAGTATTGCATTCATATTGAAGATTCTGCAGCAGAACTTAGACCATTTATGTGGGCAATTAAAGGATTCATTATGAACACTGACACTTCCACGAAAAGCAGCCAGTTTGACAGAACAGAATCACAGAATATGCAGAGTTGGAAGGGACCCACAGGGATCATCAGGTCCAACTCCCGACCCTGCACAGGCCCATCCCCAGGAGTCACCCCCTGTGCCTGAGAGGATCAGCCAACCCCTCCTGGAGCTCTGGCAGCCTTGGGGCTGTGCCCACTGCCCTGGGGAGCCCAGTCAGTGCCCAACCACCCTCTGGGGGAAGAAATTTCCCTGAGATCCAACCTGAGCCTGCCCTGCCACAACTTCAGGCCATTCCCTGGGTCCTGTCACTGGTCACCACAGAGCAGAGCTCAGGGCCTGCCCCTCCTCAGGCCTGGGCTGCAAGAGTAATTATTGGGCTTTTGCTAAATGTGGATAGATCTCAAGTACTCTGAGGAGGAAAAACATGAATCCTTGTTTTAATGGAATCCATTGTGTGCCTGGAAGCTGTCAGAATCCTGATGAATTACGTTTGCAAGAAGAGTAAGTGATTCCCTGCCAGTGCATTACAGAATGTTATATTGATTTTACTGCTGGCATATAGAATCTATACAGCTTCTCAGTGGGTATGGAAATCTACATTGCAAATGAAGTTTTAGTAACTGCTATGCAGCTATTACAAGTGAATTAGAAAGATTTTAATTCTCAACTAACTCCTGCTTTCTCCATGACTAGGTTCATGCTGTCTAGTACTCCAAAACACCAATTAATGTTTTTCCTTTATTACTGTTGGTGCATATTCATTATAAATTTGCCAAATATTTCTTAAAATTATTTTTTATGAATACCTGTGGCTTTGGGAAGGAAAGAAATCTGAAATTACTAGATAAAGCAAAAGCACATAGTTAAATATCCACCCTAAGATGGTGTTTTCTAATGACCATAAAACTTGAACAAACAACGCTTCTCTACATTTTTGTGACCGTGTTGGCATATCTGTGGCTTTTTGAAACAATCAGATACAGCCTTACTGCTAATTATTGATTTCACAGAACAAAAATGGTCCTTTAACAGAGAGGGATAACTTCATTTTTTGTTTTTAAAGAGAAGAGGGTTTGTTTTGTTTATTTGTAGAGACCCTTTCAACTGTAGGGAAAACGTTTTGCTTTAATAAATACTGATAGGACCACTAAGAGGACCAGTTAGTAGTGGGACTAGGTTTTTATGGTAGGGAAAAAACTTGTGTTCACCCCTAGCTAAAACCAAACCGATTTTTTGCAGACATTGGTTCCCTTTTGTGCTCTGTTGCAGACTTTCTTTGTCATTAGGAGCATCTTCTCAGCTCTGTGTGATTCCTTGGTGCATTACAGGAAGATATTGTTCTGCAGCACTTTCTGAGAGTAATGTGGGGTTTGTTCTTTCAAATTTCAGCTGGGCTAAAATGAAGTTCTGCTGCAGCACCAGCCCTCCTTTTCCAGGAGCACCGTGCAACAAGCTTCATAGTGTTAAAAACAGAAATGGAAAAAAATGGACAGAAAAAATATACAAGTGATTGATGGAACATAAATGGGTATTGGGTCTGTTAGACATCCCTCCACTGCAAGAGCTGCAGAATCTTGCTGCTGACATAGACCAGGAGGGTTTTCATCTGAGTCACCTCAGTATGTGATATGAATGATAAACAAATGAATAATCATAAACAGTTTAGATGAACCAACTTGAGGATGCCAATAAGACCCAAGGACCACTTCTTCCTAACGTTTGCAGAGTAGAACCTTGTGTGCCTTTGTAAGTGCACATTTTTCTATACCTATTTTAATACTAGATAAGCTTTATTCCAGTGAATACAACTACTATGCTTCATAGTGTGCATGCTATGAAGAGTGATGCCAGAGGATTACTTTTTTTAAGTTAATGTCAAATCCATTACCTGCCAGTTTCTCTTCCTACTTTGTCACTCTTTTATAACAGAGGTCCTCTAATTGTGTGTTTTTATAGACTGAATCTTTAAGTCAATAAATGTTTTTATTGACTTGTAGGAAGCTCAATATTTGGATAACATTAAAGTGGCTGGCTTATGAGAGAGCTCTGAGAAGTGACTGAGCCCTATAAAATGGGTAGATAAATGTTTGCAAGCTCTGAAGTGCTGACAGAAAAATATGGCATAGTCTGCTATGTCTTGATTCTCCTTTTGCCCCTGGTGTAAGACATCTCTCTACCCTGCTTTTTTATCAAACAGATAAGAATTTTCAATTCAGTGTTTTTCTGTCATTAACTCTTCTGGAGTGAGCTTAAGTGGGACACTTTCTGGTAGTTTGAGCATTAAGTTGAAAAGATATTAATCTGGGTTACTTTGGGAACCAGTAGCTGCAACATAAACCTTCTCAAATAAGGCTGTTTTCTGGAGACAGCAGTGATTCAGGATTTAAGCTCAGGGCACACTAATGAAGCAACTGCTTCATAGAATCATAGAATAGAATCATAGAATCAGACGGGTTGGAAAGGACCTCTGAGATCATCAAGTCCAACCCTTGATCCTCTACCACCACAGTTGCTAGACCATGGCACTAAGTGCCACGTCCAGCCTCATCTTAAAAACCTCCAGGGACAGAGAATCCACCCCTTCCCTGGGCAGCCCATTCCAATGGCTGAGCACCCTCTCTGGAAAGAATTTCTTCCTAATATCCAACCTAAACCTCCCCTGGCGCAGCTTAAGGCCGAGCCCTCTTGTCCTACTGCTGATTGCCTGGGAGAAGAGACCAACCCCCACCTGGCTCCCCCCTCCTCTCAGGGAGTTGCAGAGAGTGAGGAGGTCTCCCCTGAGCCTCCTCTTCTCCAGGCTGAACAGCCCCAGCTCCCTCAGCCTCTCCTCATAGGATTTGTGTTCAAGTCCCTTCCCCAGCCTCGTTGCTCTTCTCTGGACCTGCTCCAGGACCTCAACATCTTTCCTTAGCTGAGGGCCCAGAACTGGACACAGCACTCCAGGTGAGGCCTCACCAGGCTGAGTACAGGGGCAGAATCACTTCCCTGCACCTGTTGGCCACACTGTTCCTGATCCAGGCCAGGATGCCATTGGCCTTCTTGGTCACCTGGGCACGTGGGACAGCAGTGAAAATATTTTTGATTCCTTTGCTTTCTGCAGAACATGGTATTTCCAGAAAGCACAGGAAACTAAACTAGAATTTCTAGTGTTATGTTAAGGAACTTTCCAGCTTAAATGTATGAAGATAACTGACTGGTTAAGAAACAGCTTAGAAAAATATAGAGCAGATTTGGAAAATACAAT
This sequence comes from Lepidothrix coronata, assembly GCF_001604755.1. Lineage (NCBI taxonomy): Eukaryota > Metazoa > Chordata > Aves > Passeriformes > Pipridae > Lepidothrix > Lepidothrix coronata. The sequence continues at coordinate 925,363 of NW_016690423.1, forward strand.
CTTTTTTTTTTTCCCCTATCTTGGCTGCTTTGGTACAGGACAGTGGCATGGTCAAAAATACCCTGTTAAATATTTGGACCTGGAAGCCATGAAGGAGAAATGCTACTTTATGCTTTTTTTCAGGATAATGTTTGGAGAATTAGTTATTGTTTCTGTAGCTTTTTTAAACTGGGGTTCTGGCCTATCTACCAAGATAGCTTTTGCACTGGAGACACTGAGCTGGCTTGCAACTTATAAATTTTCCTGGTACATAATAGATCAGGTATTTTCTTCGACTTTCTGTTAATCCCCAATGCATCCTGAGTCTGGGCCTCTGTCATTTGGTAAAGTATTGATAAGCCAAATTCAGCAGTTACTGCTTAAATATCAAAGTTCAGCTAATCTGAAAATCCTGTGCAGCATTCTGAATATTCTTAATGAGGATATTTTTTCCTCATGTGATTTACTCTGCTGATAAAATAGTGCTATTTATGAGCAATGAGCTGTGATTTGAATTCTGTGCCAGGGCCCTTTTTTGCTAAATCTCTGGAATTAAATAGCTGAAGAAAACAATTTAGGTTCTAGATCTTATTTTTTAAAAATATTGAGCTACCTGATTCCCACTGATATCAGCTGGGGCTAAAGGCCTGCAATTACAATATTTTTCTAACCGTTTTTCTAATTAGTTATTTCATGGGAGTTTTAACGTAGTGTGCACCTTTGGATGCCATCAAGATGTGAAAGATTTCCTGCCTGGCTGCTTTACCTTTGCACTCCTGAGTTGGTAAAAATGGAGAATGGAGACTTGTCAGCTAGAAAGATGTGCCCGAGGTCTGCTCCCAACAGCAAGTCTTCTGTTTGCAGGCTGGCTTGTTAGGGAAGGAAGATCTTTAGATGTTACAGGGTGAGGCAGATGTTGATGGTTCTTGCAGAATCAATGCTCAAATAAGGAAGATAGTAATGGAATTCTCCCAGTTCCCAAAGAATAAACTTAGACTAGAAGTCAGGAATCTTACCTACATGAAGGCTTCTCTTCCCATTAACCAACAAACTAATTGCCTGAGTCTAAGCAGAGAATGTTGCTTTTCAGGTAGCTGCTGTGGTGTCACAGACAAGGAAAAGGATAACTTAGAGCAGAGCTTGAAAAGAGAACTGCCATGTAACAAGTCACTGTACCAAGAGTGGTTACACTCTGTGCTTGAAATAAGGATTTAATTTAAACTTAATGAGTTTGCTGCCTACTGGTTAGAACTAAATTGATTAGAAGTATGTTTTGTTTTAACAACTGTGCTGCAGGAGAAGCGTTTATTACATAGCTGTTGAAGGGACTGTTTTCTTGATCATTTGATATGTCATGTCCAGTAATAAAAATGGATGTAAAGCAATGCAGAATCCATCCTACTTAGGGCTCATAATTAAATGCTTTCAAAAAATGTTTATCAGAAGTCTCCACTGTGGCTTGTAGCTAATTTGATCAAATGGTAAGATCTTTCTCATCTCACCTGTGTCTGCAGCAGATAAAATTGTGGGAGGGATATGTTGCTTAATTAACCCTGCAATTCTTACATTTGGGTTAATTAGCATCTAAATTAAGGTTTCTTTTGTATCTTATGCTTGGTGCTGTAGTTTATTCTACACAATTTATTCATCTACTGCTAAGATATTTCTGCTTGCTTAAATGCTTTGATTGTTTTCATATGAAATTATAAAATTTTTCCTCTGCCGTGTATGCGGCTCCTTGGGAAGCAGTTCCGTGACACATCACCTGCTCACCAGGATAACTGAGTGTTCAGAGACTTAACAAGATCCTGATTGCCCTTGATATGGACCTGAACAAACCTGGAATCCTGATTTGGTCACCATAAAGGTTATGGGTGATTGAAGCCCACCTGCAGTGGTGGTTGGCAGGATTTAAATGTGCCCAAATGTTTTCTTAATTTGGATGCCTTGGTCTGGATACGTTCAGCCATTCCAACCTGTCTCTGCTTATTCATGAGGCATCACTTTATTTATGAAATGAAAAACATTTGACTGGAAAATGGCTGAATTCTTCAGAAACATCTATATTCATAATAAAGATGAGAAAAAATGAAGACATTAAAAAGTTGTTTCAGCTTTCTCATCATATTAGAGTAGGAAAGCTCCAGATTTCAGTTTCTGACACTGAGACCATCACAGAGAGATCCAGCCTGTGACCTTCTTCACTCATGTACTCAGAGGTTCCCGTCACCCCTGTGATGGATGGCTTAGGGATGTCCAAGTTAAAAGGGTTACACAAAAATCAGAGTGAAGAATAGAACTGTGTTATGTTGTTTGAATTTTCAGGAAGAATCCTTACTCAAAAGGACAACAACAGTTTGCAAGCCCCTGCAGTGAGAATGTAGGGCCCAAGCACCTTCGACTCCATTGCTGTTAGTTGGATGGCTGCAAAGAATTCACTTGTTCATTGAAGCACAGAAAGTCACTGGCTGATGTAAAGCCAGTCTGGATAAACTGCTTTATTTGAAGAATTGATGTAAATCAAATGCTTGTTGCAACTCTGAGGAGTCCCTTTAAATATGGCTGGCCCACATAACTTGCAGTCTCTAGCTCTTCTTAAGTAGACACTGTAAAGAGTAGGAATTAAAACATTAAGAATGAGCTGAGAAATGTGGGGTTTAATCTTTTCTCATTCCAAAACAACCTGTCAATGTCAGGCCCAACTTAACTGTGATGAACAATTTCCCTGTAAAGGAAAAACCTTTATCACAGAAGCTCCTTAAAACAGCTTATGAATTATTTCACAAGAAAAATAGCTGTTTTCAGAGAATGCTTCATAAACAGGAAGGCCAAATCTGTGTTCTGGATTTCCAGCAATGAGAAGGCACAGCAGTGGTTTTATGAGTTACAGGATTTCATGCACAGAGGTCCATGACTAGAAGCCTCTACAGTCAGCTCTTAGGAGCTTACCATGGTGATGTATAGTCTTCAAACCACAAACTTTCAGACTGATTAAATTGAGCTCAGTGTATTGTCATCTTTGCAAGACAGATTTTTCTTTTGGCTTGTTCATGCTGTAATAGTGCAAAAAAGCCCCAGAAAAACAAACCCCCCAAACAAACAACAAAAAACCTGACTGTGCAATTATACTGAAAAGTCTGAAACAGTGCTGATATGAAGTTAAAATTATTTCCTTATTGTATCTGTGAAAAATATCCCTTCCTAATGCATTATTCATTATGAACACATTAACTCTGGATGACATCAGACCAATTGAGAAGCAATTTGATGAAAGTATTGTCTAGGAAACCATGCGCTATTCCCCTTAACCACTGAAATGAAATAAGCTAGCAAATAAATATTCAACACTGGTATTTTATCCACTTTTCTGTAACTGATCAAAACCAAGCTGTGAAGCATGTGAAAACTGAAATTAGTCTATTGTGCAGGAAATCTGTGCACAGTATGAAAATAGGTGTGCGTGTGTGTGTGTGTGCACAGCACTACTGAAGTATTTACTATTCTTGAGGGTGACAGAATTGCTTATTACTGCTGAGACTTTGTGTTGTGAACAATTGAAGAGAAGGTCTTTGCCAAAATGTAACTTTTTGAACTGAATTTTCCATACCTGAAAATCTGCTTGAGTCTGGATTTTTGGTTTGTTTAGGGCTTGGTTTTTGGTTCGTTTGGGGTTTTCTGTTGTTTCTGGGGCTAAACTTGGCAACCTTATTGTTCTTGTAATGTAATACTGAGGAGAAATGCAGGGATGGGAGGACAGAAGAGGAAGGTGAGCAGGGAAAAAGAGCTAACTGAGTAGTGTCTAGACCAAGTCATTGAACTGCTCATTCAGACTTGGGGGAGCAAGCTGTGGATCCAAAACATGACCAATCTGTTCTGAGTTGTGCACCTTAGTTCTGTCTTAGATTATATATGTCTGTTCAAGGGGGCCACAAAGCCACCTGAAATACGGACCTAAATGTTCCTGCCAATATGAGGGAAATCCCAGATGGTGAACAGCTGGCTATGATGATAACCCAGGTTTCACTTCCTTTTCAGAGAGATGCTAAGGATTTTTACCAGCTGAAAAAGTGGTTTTCAATGCATACTTTTAGTTTTACCCTGAATATAGCTTAGTTGGATGCAAGGATCAGGTTAAACACCTCTCTCAGCATTTTTGTTGTAACTCTGAATCACAATATTTTCCATTTATTACAGAATGAGAAAACATACTGTGTTGATTTCTGATATAGAAGTTACTAGAGCCTTAGCAGGGATAAATTACATCAGATTGCATCAGCATATGTATGTCACTGCTTAAGTCAGATGAATTGGCTAAAGTGAAAAAGGCCCAGTGAAGGATAGTGGGATACAGGTACATTTATACTTCATACAGCATATTGAGTATTTCTGCAGAAAGTGAGCTTTTTCCCACTGTGGTTCACCACTTTTTTGGAGTAGTTGCAGTGCAGTGACCAAGACTGTTGGAAGTTACAAGCATAATTAGTTCCTCTATCTTATGCACCTGGGAATCAGAGTATGGGAATAAATGATTCCCTTAAGCAGATTGAACAAATAATTTGTGATGGTTAGCCAAAGAATTATCTTATGCCTGAAGCTTGCATTAGAAAAGCAGATTTTTTGGGGAGGAAGTTCCTGTAAGGTTGAACCACAGGCACTACTGTATCTGGTATTGAATGTTTGGGAAGATAAGAAGGTATAATGCTCTTTAAGGCTGACACTGGGTACTGTGGTTCTCTAGGGAAGGAGGAGTTTCTGAAGAGTGAGGGGAAATAACTAGAAAAGGCTGATGAATGATGTTAAAATGTTTAACGAACAGTTGCATCCTGCAGTATTTGGTAGCCTTTATAATGTTGTTGCAAAGCTGGAGTAAACACAAAAATTACTGTACATATTATAAAAAGTGTGGACAGTACAGCAATGAAGTACTGAAATAACACAGCAGAGCTGGAATGAAAATGGTCACAAAAATCTGACCCTGTGCAAAGCTCGTCCAGGAGGGAATAAAGAAACTGCAATCACTATTACTATGCAGAGTGCTGCCTTATCACACACAGCAGTAGGTAGAATTCACTGTCAGGATTTTTGTGTCTTGTTTCCAATATGAGATTTGTCATTCAGAGCAGACAGCATTAAATGGCACCTTTGTTTTCTACTGAGTGAGGATATGCACCCCTGAGCATCACTTTAGCCCTAGAACTTTTGGATAAAATGAAAGGCAACGTACAAAGAACTGACTTGTTTTCTAAGAATAAGAGTGAAATATCTACAGATCTGGTCATAATGCCAGGGTGGAAAAGTAAATGAAAGAACTGCAAATCTTTGGCACTTGTGTCTCTTTGCTGTGTCATTCCTATGATTTGCTGGGTATTCAGCATATTTAGAAGAATCAGATGAGGTGGTCGGTGCTGGGGGTCGGGTATTTAGGTATTACCCAGGGAAAGCTTTGATCTACTGACAATTCTTCTGTACTGAACTGGTGGCTGTAGAAAGATTGGTGATGAATCCTCAGAGTGGAAGCCAAATACACACAATATAAGTGTTTCTCTTGACCCCTTTTTAATCCATTTATTAATTAAACTGATACACTGTCCTTGCACCTGACTGGTAGCTGTGCATTGTAAAATGATGGCCAGGTAGATTCCAGCAATGGCAATGAGCTGTTCAGGCATGCCAAAATACTTCCTCATAGATATCAGTAGGATGGCTTATCCACTGGGATTTTGTTTCCTCTAGCTTTTATTTCCATAGCTTTCTGAGTATAAATGTGTAAAAAGAGTTTGAAGAAAAGATGCAGAGATTTTAATAGGACAATATGCCATTCACATTTGAAACAACTGTAGGTGACTCCAAATGGTACAGAACTAAAGAACTGGCCAAGCCTTGCCTAGCAACCCAGTCATATAAAATTGATTACTGAAGAAAATGCCATTGTTTTGGTGTAGCTTAGAGAATTACCACTTTTTAAGTAATACTTGTCAAGAAATGAGTGTCTCTGGTTTAAAATGTACAAAATAACATTGTTATTTTGCAGTGAAACTATTAAGAAAATTACAGAACTGGTCTTTTGTGAAGGGATTCGTGATTTGTCATCTTGACCAAAATATGAGCAATTCTATTTACTGGAAAGATTTATATATATATATACCTATATATATATACCTAGGGCAGAATAATTCAAAAACTTTATTATTGGGAATAGAGGCAATTCCTCCATCTGATAGCAAAACTTTATAGCAAAGGAGCTTCTTTGATGTTAATTTTGTCAAGTTAGGTATGTGTCATTTACTCAAAGCCCTTTTATTTGCAGACTATTCATTAAATGTTGGAGATATTGGAGATTATTTTTGAAGCCTGTTGAAGCAGTTTAAAATATTCCATATATCTAGCTAATACCAGTAGGCTCTCATTTATTTTAATCCATATATGATACTCAAGTGCTCCAGTAAGCTTTAATTATAAAAGCAAAACCAGTGGAAGTGACCTGCAAGAACAAATTGGTTCTTTTTCCCATTAACTCCTCCTCCATCCCAGTCTCTAGCTGCATCCTCAAGGTCTGAAAAAGCCTTACCTCATCTTGCACAGAAAAGCTATTTCAGTGCTGTGTTCTGTTTTCCTAGACAGAAAGGATAGTGTAAAAAGGATGCTCTCCAGTACTTTAAGGCATGAAAGAAGTGTGAACCATGTAGTAGGACCTGTCTTACTGCATGAGAAGGCAGCACCAAGTGCACAGCCCCAGCTTTGACTCTGGCCTTTTGCTGTCAGATTGATCAGAATTTACCTGTGGGGAGCATCACGTGCACAGCTCATTCCCACTTGCCCTTTAGCATCAAGAGAGAAGCTTCAACACTTCCCCTCCTGTTCAGTGTCATTACCGAGGTACTTGAATAAGACATGACACACCCCTTGCAGCTTTTGCTCTTGGTTGCTTTTTCTATACTGGCATGAGCTGGCCCCTGTTCAGGGAAGTACTTAGAGATGTGCCCAGCCAGCTATGGGAGTTAATAGGGGTACTGAAAAACATGTCTGAAATACCTTCCTGAATTAGGACATTAAATAAGCCTGCTTAGGATGCAAAAGGTATATTTAGGGAACAGTGAAATAGGTAGCTGTGTTCCTGTTTACTTCTGAGGGAAGTTAAAGTGAGTTATTCTAGTAGTGTTTTGGTAATATAGCCAGTTCTGGTGTCCAAACTTACATTATAGCACTGAAACAAAATGCATACACATTTGCAAAATATTAAGTACACAGCTAAACAAAACAAGTACATACTTGTCACAGTGTACTGTGGCTTTTTCTTAACCAGCACAGATATATTTTTAAACGGTAGGTGCACACTGTGTGCAAATATTGCAATGATATTTCATCCCTAACAGAGCACGGGGATAAACTAAGTGAAGTCACAGCATAAAAATTAATTTTGTGCATTTCTTTTAGAGAATAATGGAATTTTAAGGAAGTCATTATGTTTACTACCTACTGAATGGTCTTAGGGGACAGACAGCCAAAAATCAAAGTATCGGCTGTTTGGCATTTGTGCTGGCACAAAGCCCCAGTTAATTAGATCTAATGTTACAGCCATGACTCAGTAGCATTCCCTTAAAGGAAATTGTGGAAATGGATTTTAAGACAGTTGAGGTTTCATTTTTGCAATGGAATATCTAGGTGGAGGCCAATGAATTGAGAGTTTAACAAGGAGCTGTATTAGCAGAGTTCTCCATTTGTTCAGGGCCTGGAACAGAAATACACCAAATTTATTGCATTGTTTACTATATCAGTTTAGCTGACTGACCTTCAAAAATACTGCAACAAAACAAATATAGCTGAGTAATTTTCATGTGCTTTGGATTTCTGTGTTGCTGGTTCTTGACTGACATGCTGCACCACTTTGAGTTGCATTCCTGCTGTACTGCTTCAGAGAAGCTTTACATGGCAGTGAGTCTCCAGGCTCCTACTTGGGTTCTGTCAGAGGCCCAGTCAAGCATTTCCATCATGTTTTTCAGCAACCTTCAGCCTGGCACTCACATGGCCGTTTTGAAAATGAAGCTGTTTTGTCTCTAGTCAGTAAGTTTGTGGCTGGAGGGCACAAAGATGACTTTTCAGGCCATTTCTGTTCTCGACAGTCGTGTAACAGAGCTGATCTGCACTGGTCCTTATGTCACTGATCTCAAGCTACTTGGCTCTGACCTGCCTGAAAACCTGCAACAGTTTGGCCATTTTATGTGCTGCATACCTTTGGTCATGCCCACAGATATACAGTGATGAAGGTTGGAAGCAGTTGGAGAAGAGGGCTGCTGGAGCCAAAGTCCCCACTGATCCCTCTTGTAAATTCGTCTTTAAACACTGTTACTCCACCATCTGCCAAAGTCCTGGATGGAGATTTAATATCTTCCCTAATGGATACAAAATTAATAGGAACAACATAGCTGAACCATCCACTAGCTTTGAGATCATCAACTACTTTTCTGGGAGTTATATGGTTCTTTGATTATGCAAAGCAAGTAGAGCAGATATTCCTTTCCACGTTCTGCTCCTCCAAATCAGCTTGAATTGTACCAGGGTGTATCCGTAGTTTAGGAACCAAACTACAGGTAGGCAGAGTTCTCTGTCTGTGTTAAGGGCTTTTGGACAGACACTTGTGGAATGTTGTCTTGGGATCTGCAGAACCTATTTTGATCAGTTTCCTACGAAGATGAATTATGAATTTACTCCTTTCAATGTATTCACAGCACAGTGTATGGAAGCAGCTATACAGGAACGAGCAACAGTGGTTTCCTTGAAGCAGCAGAGCATTCTTGAGCAGCAGGAGCACAGCTGCCTATCACAGCCTCTCGTTATGGTGGGAACTTCTGAGTATCTTTTCAAATGAAAGATTTCTGTAGTACTGTAAAACCCAAAAACCTGCATTTCTGGAGCTGGCAGGGCTGTTGAGTGCCAGTTCAGCACAGTGTGATCGGTTTGGAGAGCTGCTTATTGTTATAGACTAATCAAACAGACTTTCTCCTGATACGTCCCTAATTATTACTTCTATAGAATTAGACTCTTTGGCAGCCTTGGAGGATTCCTACCTGAAAGTGCTTCAATGTTGTTAAAAATTTTGACTAATAAACTAAATAAGATACATTTCCCCTAGTAACCGGGGGAATTTATCAATTACCAATTGTATGGCTCAGAAGCCCCAGATTTGGCATTGGGGTTCTGGTTTTGAAACTGTTTTATGAATCATCGTTCAGTGAATGAACTTTAAAGTTCATGTTATTTCAAGTTTCTAAATCCAGCCATCAGTATTTACAGTAACTCAGTAAGTAAGAAAATACTCCTATTAATCATCCTTGTAAAAACAGACCTTTCTGAATACGCTTAATCTATTTCTTGTCTAAGAGCCAGATTTGCCCTTACTACAAAAGCAAATTAGTCTTGTCATTCTTAGGGTTTGATTGTTTGGGGGGTTTTGGTTTTGTTAATTTTTTTGTTTGGGTTTCTTTTTTTTTTCCCCTGTGTGTCTCAGTTTATAAGACTACAGAACTGATTCTCTTACCTTATGGATGACTTTGGTCTGCTAGACAGTTCTAGATGATGCTGTGAGCAATACTTACACCCTCCTTCCTCTAGAGCATAACCTGAAGAGGATTGAAAAGCTCTGTTTTTACCAAAACTCAGAAAGAACAGAGCTGCCTGCTTTATTTGAAACCCCGTCTGCTTGGGAAACAAGTGTTCTAGCAGGTTACTATCATTGCTGCTGTAAAATTAAAATATTTTCTGGATTAGGTGGCTACCTACTCGATCGCCTGGCAGTGATTCAGTTGTCTGCAGGCCATCAGAGTATGTACCAGAAGTCCTCTCACCAGTTTGTGCTGTAGCTCTAAGTCCTCTGAAAATGATCACTTTTACAGCAGTCCCCCAGAAGAGCTTCCTCCATGTACTGTAAACTGAGGTTCAGTTATGAACCTGTTTGGTATTTATTTGATATATGGTCTTAGAATTCCTTAAATAATAACTGCCTAAACTTCTGTTTCTCCTGCTGAATAAAGATCTCTGGAACTTGCTAGTTTATTAATAACGTCAGCTTTCACTTGTTTCTGCATCATAATGTATACCTGGGTAGAAATAAATATTCTTCATTTGAACTCCCATCGAGTAATGACTGTTTGAAAGTGCTAAGGATCTGCCATATAACTCCAAAATGTGTATTTTCCCTAGTTGTTAGCCCAAAATCTCTTATAGAGAAAATGCACACTAACAAATTGACTGGCCAGCATTAGTGTCAGCTCAAGCTGTGCATATAGCATATTCTGAAATGCTGCTGCCCCACGGGAGCTGTAACAATGTTCCTATTGTGTTCTGCTCAAATGCAGAATTCCTCTCCATTCCCAGGCTCTGTGCTGAAGGGCTGAGCGGGAAAGGTCATGCGGCTGGGACAGGGACAGCAGCCAACCTTCACTCTGTGCTTGTGCTTGTGCTGATTAAACTGCTGCTGCCTTCAGAGTGCTCACCCCCTGGCTCTGAGACCTATTTGTTCAAGTGGTGGTTTCTGGAGAACTTTAGAGGCCTTCTAGTTGCATGCATGGAAAAGCAGTATGGAGAAAGTAATGTATCAGAACAGCTGGAAGCTAACCAGCTGTTGGAGTGCCTCCTTTGGTCCTGCCACTTCTCCACAAGCAAAGCAACAAGCTGCTCTTTGTTAGTCCCAGTGTAGGCCACCACAGGAGGAGATCCTTTGTGTAACTTTTTCTTTAGGAGTGAAAAAAAGAAAAAGGCAATCAAGCTCCCATTTCTTGATCTGAGATCACATGCCCAGCCTGGTAGTAGTTTCTTCTACATGCAAAGACCTTTCTCCATTTTTGCTAAACATCAAGAAGGCTCTCTAGCTGGCCTGCAACTGTAACTGTTATAGTCCAACAGATTTCCAAAGCAGAAACTTCAGGAGAGGTATAAACAAGAGAAGATCTTACTTTTATATCTTTTCATTAGGAATATCTTGAAGAATCTGTTTCTCTTTTCATGGTGCATAAAAGATTCTTGCTGTAATTTTGCAGAAATGGTTCAGTGGGGGATATAGTCTTACAGAAACTACTAAATGCAGCCATGACACAAAATTAAGATTCGAGAGATTCGGGGAAAGAGGAATCAGTTTTGTGTGTACATTGTTGTTGAATGCAGACTTGCTGACAGATGGGTGGGGACAGCAGCTGGCAGAGGAAAATCTTTTTTCATGTTTTCTTACAGTGCCTGGTAACTTTGGCAGAATTACCATGCATTTGGAAACCGGGCACTCAGCCTACAGACACCTTCAAATAAAACATTTGAGCAGCATGGTTCAACTAGCACATTTTTCCTTCTCAATTGATAAACTCAGTTGTCTCTCTACTATCTGTACTTCTCTGTAAAATCTATTTTCCTTTTAATTCCAGACCCTTGTGAACTGTTGTTCTGGTCTCAGAGTAAAACAGAACCAGAATATAGCTCTTGGTGCAAAAAATACATCAAGGCTGGATAATAATCTGCACGGGGGGGGCAAGTTTTCCTCTAATCCAAGGGGGCCGGAGTAGATTGCTGTGGAAATAATCCTGAACAAGTATACACAGTAAAAGACCTACCCATAGTCAATACATATTAGTCTTGCTTACAAGCCTGCTTGGTACGTCTTCATGATTCTTTAAGATGCCTTTAAATCAGCTTGCAATCAAGAAGAAATTTTTTTCCCAGTTTAAAGTGGGAGGGTCTCTCCTGTAACGATGCAAGGATACTGGCTGGAAAGGTATGGACACTTAGTACACCCTGCCCTGTGCAGTGTCCAACCTTGGCCCTTCCTGCTCTCTCCTGGTGGTAGAAACTTGGTCATCTAGTGAGGAGTGGCTAAATGCATTGAATTCCTACACTGACTACAGCAGGTTGTTGGATTTATTGGCTCACACTGACCTCAAAACCTATGAAACTATCACATGTGTCTTCGATTAAAAATTCTGCATGAAAATACTTTCTCTGACACTGTCTTCTCAGCAGTGTTGATTTATTATTTCTGGAGTCTGCTGCTGAATGAAGGCAATTAATTTTTTGTTAGCAATAGGCTGTATCTGCTGCTCCCACCCTTTCTGGAGGAGCACAAGTACCTTTCAAAGTGCCATTAATCATCTTTTCTTAGGAGCTGCTCAGTCCTAGCTCTGCAAAAGAGAAATTTGAAATCGAAGCTTAAATCAGAGCAGTATGTATTTTTGACTAAAAGTTATTTCAGAGTAGCAGGTAGGACTTCCCAAATTCATCACATCCCTGTAAATTTGTGTTCATTTCAAAGAGATTGGCAAGAAACAATAAAGCAGCACTAACTTTTCTGAAGTGCCTGTTATGATATAAAGAGCCTAACAATGTAGTGAACTTGGGGATGCTCTATATTCTGTCACTTCTGTCAACTTGATTCTTCACATGTTACCAAGAAAGGCCCCTCTTGCTCCCCGGTGGCATCTGAGGTTTTGGCAGGTACAGAAAAACAGCCTGAACCACAAGGACCAAGTTTAGCCAACTGACTTACACAGTTATCACTGTTTTGAGGAGCTGCCTGAGGGTTTCACAGGAATGGGGGGTACTCTAGAAAATCATCAGGTTACGCAAATATCTCAATGTTTTCTTCTCTGATATTCAGCTGTGCTGGAAGACCCTTCTCTGTGCAAAAAGCTGAGCTGCCATAAAGATGCCAGTTATGTTTTAAATAATGAAAAATAGCTTGCATGAGGCAAAAAGAATGAACGTTTCTGTGGTCTGATTCATGTTTAGGTCAAAAGCACATAGCACACTTCTCTAAAGAAGGCTGCAGACTAAGAGCTGAGCTTGCCTGAGTTTCTTCTGCATATCAAGCATACAAAAATTAGCTTGCTGAGATAGACTGAAGTTCTGGGGGATATGAAGCTGTATGTAAACTTACTAAGATATTTCTTACTGCTGACCTTTTTCCCTTCTGAGATGAATCCCCTAAAAGCAAGGAAAGAAAAACCTGGTATTGTATACTTTGTAGAAGGGGAACTGGAGCAGAAAAGCAGTGATAACCTTCCAGCAGCATGGGATCAAATCCCCAAGGTGCAGCAGACAGCTTTCTGTAGGGTCTTCTCAAGTCCATGCAATGTGTGCGTGGTGGCAGTTTTTAGCCAGCAGGCCCTGGAAAGCCTCTGCTGACTGGGGACCTCCACTGCAAGAGCAATTGGGAGCTGATTCGGGCCACGTAAACAAAGCTGTGCAAAGCCTGCAATCAAGTGAGCACATGTGCACAGCTGTTTTTAGCTGACACTTTGCAAATCAGGATTTTACTTCTAAATAGCGTGCTGACAAGAGCAAGGTCACTTAGAAGGAAATATGTATTTTTAGAATGTCACCTTAAAAGCTTAGAAATTCTAATTTCTGATTTCTCACAAAAGGTTGGGGTTTTTTTAGTGTTTAAACCTTCACTTAAATGTACCCAACTACAAGACCTCAAAAATGTAGCTAGAAAAAACCTTATTTATTTAATTAATTGGCTTTGGGTAAATAAAAACTAGTCTACCTTAGACTTTCAAATCAAAGTGGTACCAGTATAATATATGGTCTTGACTTTGGCATGTCCAGTTCATTGAGGTGGGCTGCTATTTCCCATTGACTTCATTGGAATTGAAAGGCTGTAGTCTGTTGACCTTAAACACTGCATTTCATTCATGACAATAGGGGTTATGTGAGGGTGTCTTGAGGGTTCTGTTGTGAAGTCAATTCTGAACTGAATTTTCTGAATGTACTTTAGAATGAAAGATGGACCATAGGTTTTCAGAAGTTGGTTTTAAAAAGTGCATTCCTCTGGCTGACAGCATATCAGCATACAGCCACTGTAAGACAGGTACAGGGACTTCTGACAGCCTGAAAAATTGGGGTATTCCTGACTGCAAAGTTGCCTCCATAGCTGTTACACATAGGAAACATGAATAATCGGAAAATTTTGGAAAAGTTGTGTTGTTGTATAATGTGCTCAATTGTACCGTTAAATGCTTTTTCACAGAATTACAGAATAATTGGGGTTGGAAGGGACGTCTGGAGATCATCCAGTCCAACCCCCTGCCAAGACAGGGTCACCTAGAGCAGGTTACACAAGAACAGGTCCAGGTGGGTTCTGCATGTCTCCAGAGAGGGAGACTCCACAACCTTCCTGGGCAGCCTGTAAGAATTATTATGGGATCATACTAATGAAGAAGTTGTCTGTAAAGCAGCTGGGAAAAGCATAAATATTTAAAAAATACTCACAGTTTTGGGGAACTTGGCTGGGGAGGCCACCCAGACAGAATGAGAATCAGGCAGGCTGGCAAGGGGCTCTGTTGATCAAACCAAAACCAAGACACCACATAATCATAACTGCCTTATTTGGAACCTAAGAGAAAAAATATGGACTCTTAAAATAGAAATAAATGGCCTGCATGGCTCTTAAATTCTCCCCCTTCCCTTACACATATTGGTTATGTGGTATCTTCATATCTGTGCTATAAAAGGTTCTATTTCTGCTCTTTTAGATGTTCACGTAACAGGACAGAGAAGGTCCTTTAGGCTGAAGGGGATGAAAACCATATGGAATGGCTGGCTGCCACTTCACTACATAGCACAATTCCCAAAAGATAGAAAGATTACCCAAGCTCTTCTACTTGCAACAAAGCGAGTTACCAAGCAGAAAAAAAGGTGGTGTTATGGAGCAAACAGAGTTGATGCATAGTCATTTCTTAAAATGGGATACCATTTGCCTGGAGGTATTGAAAATTATGCATTATGTACAGATTCCAACACAATAAACAAATGTTTGCACCTGTCTCTCCTGGGCAACTAACTGAAGTAAGATTTTTTTCTTTTTATTCTATCAAGTAGAAAATCTTTTGTAGAGAACCATCTCAGGTAACTACATTTGCTGTCTGCCAATGTTTAAGACAAGGTGAACATTTGTTTCCTATTTCAACCTATTGTTGTACTACAGATGAGTTTTCCAGTCTCTTCCTTTCTTCAAAGTATCTTCTTACTGAATTAGAATTAAAGAAAGCAGAGTAAGAGAAGGTATTTACTTTAAGTCACAATTGTAAGTCTCCAACTCAATCCTAGCTAGGCAGCAGCCAATTTAGCACATTCCCGGAATATCAGTGGTCACATCACTCCAGAGCCCTGTACTTACCTTCTCGTGCTGGAAACGTCTGGGCTGAAATTGAGGTTCTGGTTTTTCTCCCGGTTCTTCTCCCAGCCAGTACAACCCATTGTAGTTTCAAAGGGTGATGTTCTGAGCCAAGTCTTTCTAGGGAAAACAGGCTTTGGAAGTTACAGCTGGCCTCTGGTGAGAATGTTTTAACCAAGGTATTAAATTTAAAGGTTGTAACCCCTCAAAGAGAACTTAATATTTTAAGATCTCGTACTTTGAAAGCTTTGTACTTTGAAACCTTTATGCAAACTTCCAGTGTTTGTGTCCAGTATAAGAAGTTTTGCTTGTAATTTAAGATAAGTTAGAAAACATGAGAACAAGCCTAAAAAATCCTAAATTAAACTTGGGTTAGGTTCCCACACAAAATGGATGTGCAGGCTTTTGGGGGCACTTCAGATCATATTTACCTTTGTGTCTCTAATGCTGGAGCTGATGTAGGTTGGATCCTGAGATGGTGTCACTTCCCCTGCTCTTGTAGGATGGGCTTAGGTCTTACAAGATGAACATTTTCGTTTAACTATCCTAGGCTTATAGTAAGAAAACTATATTAACTTAAGGACTAAAAATATTAATGATGGCACTTGCCCTTGTAAGGGGAGCTATTTTACTTTTTAAAAGTTCAGGTTGTAATTTTTTTCAGGTTGTGCACAGTATGCCTTTTGCTGGGGAGCTTTTTGATAGTGAAGTGTCTAGCCCCGCAGGTTGCAAACTACTGGCAATTAAATTGGGTTTTAAAATATCTGTCCCACATGCATATTTTCAGCTTGATTAAATATTTCAACTTAAAATAGCAATACTCTCAGTAACTGCTTGAGAGGGCTACTCACTGTGTCAGACTGGATTCCAGCTAGTGAAGTTGGCCCTGAAATGTCAGAGTGATGCCAAATGGAAAAGTGAAACTTTTGACTTTTGGAAAATGTACTGAGCTGTTTGTATGAAGCAAAGTGATATTCTTTGATAGAGAATAAAAACATTCTGGAAGAAAGGAGCACATTCTGGGACCTCTTGTTATAAGCCTGGGAAAGCTCTTGTGATCTTTGTATCTCTTATTTCCATGTCCTTGGCAAAAGTTCCTTTATTGTGATCCAGCTTCTCTGTTATTCCTCTCTCCCACCCTTTTTGTAGTTCTGATGGTGGAGGCCAACCACCCAAGAGACCCCTGCAAAGGAGCAGCATCTTATATTTTCTTTTCAGATGATTTACAGAATTCCACCTCTCCCACTCACAGCAAGTTTTCAGTCCTGTAGAGAACAGCACGTTCTTTGCTGCCATGGCCATGGGGTGTGATCCCTCTGGGTCCTTGCCCTGGCCAGGAATGAACAGCCAGATTTTTTCCATCACTTCCATTGCTGACTTAGGAGAGGGGCCTGCGTGTACTGATGGATTTCTGATGTATCCTCCTCGACTGGTCCCTGGATAACAGTTTAACAACCCAGAACTAGAAAGGAGGCCCTTCAGACTGCAGGGACTATGAAAAAAAGAATGGGGAGATTCCCTTTGGTTCAGAGCCCCTGCTCTAAGACAAAGAAGGTCTATGGCCTCCTTGGGGAAGAATAGTTAAGTATTTAACACTAGAGAAACATAGTACCAGCTTGGTCTTGAAAATAGCTCAACCCAATTCAAAAAATACTTATTTCAATAATAATAATTGAGCAGATTAGGAAAAAAAAACTTAGAGAGAGGAAAAAACCTAGCAAGAAAACCTCGTCTCTACTGTTTGAAGTCTAGTTAAATTTTATAAGGAAGATGATGCCTCTGCAATGCAAACATTTGAGCAAAAGCATTCCAAGTGTCTGTTATGTAATTGAGAAATACCTACTGTGTCACTTGGAAACTTAAAATGGTTTGTATCTTCTCTGCTTTGCAGTTGTGCACTAGACCCGTCAGTGCAGAATCAGTACTCTAACTGCAGTTACAGCCAGCCTTGATGTTTGAGCTGCAAAGTTTATTATTCCTCAAAAGTGGGAAGCACGGTAACTTCTGCACCAATTTGGACAGGAGGCTTATGCATAACAAAAACACAGGCAGAGAGACCCAGACTGTTCTAGGGTGTATGTGGGTTGCAGGAGCACAGGAAAATGTTTTTGTGCAGGCCATAGTGCTGCTGGAAAACTGTATTCCTTTAAATTAGCTGTGTCAAACTGGATGAATGCTCCAAGGATTGAATATCTGCAGTCCCTGCTTTGAATAAGAATTCATGCAGTTTTCATACCTCTTTAATGAAGTTTGTTCCTCCTTTCTTGACCCTATATTGTCAAGTGTATGAGAAATGCCAGAGTGAACTTTGAAGGTACATAGTTAATACAAAAAAGGATTATTGTAGTCCACAAAGACCTCTCTAACATATACGGTAAAAACACAGTAAATATCACAAGTTGCCCTTATTCAATGTTTAAAAAAAAAAGATTCCAAGCTTAAATGCTTTGAATAGCCTACTCAGTTCTCTTGCAGCTGATTTGCAATATTGAATTTTAGTAAATCAATTATTTCTGGCAAACATATAGAAGTACAGGTCAACCATAGACTAAAATACCATTTACAAAAAAAAAGAAAAAGCATGTTTTAAAATATTGTTTTACCCTTGTATATTTATTCTGCAGCTGTGGCTATATTTAGTAGTAATCCAGTGTGTCTTGCATATGATGAATGATATTTTCATCCAGTTTTTTTCTAATTTAGAAACCAATGGGTCATTCCTGTATCCCCCATTCTGATGCTTCCGACACCTGAATTGTGAATATTGTTTTATGGTAAAGTAATTAACCTTTAGAATTATAACTATTTGCATCTCTGTATTTCCTAGGAAGCACAGCAAGAAAAAAATATGCCTGATAGTTTAATAAGAACTTCATTTTCGTGCCTTTCCAAATCCCTTTGGGAAATCAAAATTGGGAAACTCAAGGGAACTGAATTACAGATAAGCCACACCTCCCAAACCCTTCTGCTTCAGAAACCACAGGAGGCTCTCCCACAGCTTCATACTGCAAAAACTCAGCCCAAAGTAGTACACCAAAAAATCCCTATGCATATTTTAATGTGGGTATCTTTAAAGCAGAGGATTTTTAAGCAGTGCCCAGGAAATTAGGCATAACTGACTCAATCAAGTAAAGGGAGCTGGATTTTTCAGTGCTTGGTGTCCTGTATAGCTGTAGGAGGCTGAACTCCTTAGGAGAAACTAATTTGGGGATATATCAAAACAGAAAGGACAACTCAGGGGAGATCTAAGGAGGAGTCTGGACATTTGGGCAGGTACGTGTGTGTTCTGTAACTTCTGTATGAAAGAACAGAAAGGCAAAGATCAGAACATCTTTAGTGGAGTCCCCTTCAATTGGGTCATAAATGGTTGGGGACATGAGCTCAGCAAGAGGAGCAAGAGTTGGAGTAACCAGAGGTTCAGGATGACCAGAGAACCTTCTGGAGAAAGCATTTTAGCATTGTCTTCAGATATGGCTCCTCCTACTTTCAAAAATAAGAGTTTCATGCTTCGTATAATTTCAAAATAAATTTTTTACTAACCTACACAATAAATATTTGCACAGTTTAGTGGAAATGACTGAGTCATCATTCACAGCAATCAAAAATTGGCAGAGAGCTTTTGAAAGGTGTTTTAGTTCTGTTTTTTCTTCCTTTCAGTTCAGCTCACTTAGTGCTTCCCGTGCTCTGAAGAACACAGTAAAATCTAGGTGACTAGAAAACCCTGTCAAATTTTCCAGGTTGCTTGTTGTGCAGTCAAAAAGTAACACAATAAAAAATTGATCACTCGCTGAGGCAGATGTTAAAACAATTTGCAAACAACTTCCAGAGTTCAAGAAGCATTTGGACAACATTCTCAGGCACACAGTGTGTTCTGGGGGCTGTCCCGTGCAGGGCCAGGAATTGGACTCGATAATCCTTGTGGGTCCCTTCCAACACAGATATTCTGTGATTCTCCAGATGTTTCCTTATGTCCTGAACAGTCCAACCGTGCTCCCCTGGATTTCAGTGAATGTTCACACTTGGGTAGGGCTGAACCTTGATGAGAAAGCAAAGCTGCTGCACTGATCACTCTTTGTTTCTGTGTGATCAGTGGCACATCAGTGTGGTCTGCAGAGCACAGTAGATTAGAAATTCAGTTCAGCAAGTGTCCAAAATGGGGTGAGGCATGCTAAGTGCAACACACACACAGAAAAAAAAGCTGTGAAAAAATACCCAGTTTTCTTATCTGTAAATCCCAGGATATAATAAAAACTGAATTAAAATAAAAAATCTCCATGAAAATCAGGCAGACAGGAGAGGAAAGATTATACCAAACTGCCAGTCATGGGCACTGAAAGATGTCTGGTACCAACAGCAGTATTTACTAGCTAATCTTTAACTCCATATTCTCTTAAAACCCATGAAGAGGAGTTTATTACAATACCGAAATGTATATGCTGCCATAAACTGTGCAAGTTGCTGAAATGAGAATACTGATAAGCAAAACCTATCTGGAAGCAGTAAATTAAACTTTAGTCCAATTTTCTTATGGAATATTAACTTTTTTGGTACGAGGCCTTCTTAAAAATGAGAAAACGTTCTTCAGGAAACTTTGGTGAAGAGGAATAACGAAGAGGAGGAATTACATAGGAGCTGAGTAGCTGAATTCTTCCTCCCAAAGCCTCAAGTGTCACAGATAAGTAACAACAAGTTATCATAAGTAATGAAAGGTGTCTTGAACTACAGGATTCACTGTTTTCCAATATCTGCTTGACTGTGTGTTTTCATCTTGTGGTCAATGCAAAGTAATATCCTATAGAACTGTTACGAAAATAGGTATGTAAGGGTAGTTAAGCAGTGGGATGGCTGTATAGGTTCTCTTTTTCCTGATCTAGAACCTAGATATTTAAAAGTGAAGGCAATTTCTTAGGTACTGATATGGTTTCCTACATATACATTCCTTGTACTTTTCCTTGTAGGACAAAACAGTTGTTAAACCTACCACTCTGCTAAGCAAGGAAGGAAAACACCTCTCAGAAGGACAGCTTTTTTCATAACAAGCAATATCATGAAATGGATAGAGTATTTTAATGTAATCCTCCCTGTTGTGAATGAAATAATTGTTTTCTGCAATTTATTGTGTTAATACTGCTTAGAAATATTTGCTTTTATTTCAATTTAATTTATGATTCAAGCAGAAGGGGCAGCTTTGTGTTCTGTCCCAGGCATCAGTGCCTTAATGTGTATCTAATGTAGGAATTTCTCAAATAACAGGGTTAGAAGAAGCATTTGTTTGGCTCCTGAAGTCTGATGGATACTGTATGTTGCTTTTTGCTGAAAGCTTCTCTTCTAGCAAGCTGTTAGCAGCTTCTATAATCGAGTTGCCTGAGAAAGTGGCCTGAACCACTTGTTTTCTTGGTTACTGTCAGAGAACATGAGGAAGGCTTGCAGTTAAAAATCCAGTTTTTTAAGGGGAAGTGTTTCTTCTGTTAGTGGCCTAAAGAAACAAGGCATACCACAAAGAGTTATTTCAGCAGAAATTTTGTTTCTTACCAAGGGGGGGAAAGAAAAAAAATGTTGCTGATTAGCATCAGACACTGTTCTGATCATAAATAGTCCTGATCTTTTTTCCTGCCCCACTTTTGGCCTGTCATCTATTCTGTGTCTGATCAGTGGAAGTGCCAAACCCCAGCACTGATTTGGGAACAGTGAAATGGCTTTTGAAGCCTGTGAGGATGGAGGAGGATACCTGCTTGAGCCTGTTTCCATAATCAGTACCCATGCCAGTGCTGTCCCGGGCTGATTCTGCTCATTTTATGTGTAAATTTAATTTCCTAATAAGAAAGGTAACGAGAGCAGTGCAGGTTTTTTCTTAATCATTTGTTCGGTGTCGTTGTTCAGCGTGTTATAGATACTACTTGCTTTAGAGCAAACGTGTCAGGACATTCTGCAGCCAGCCAAAGATTTTTGTGCTTGAAATAAATTTTATTTCAATCTCATCAGACAGTGCAGTGCTGCTTCAATGAGGCAAATTAAACAGTACCCAGTACCACAGCAGGATAGCAGCAGACTGCCTTTGTCCTTGCAGTGGTGAATTTTTACAATAAGTACTGGGCAAGTGGTCCCTAAACCACAATTTAACTATACTGTTGAAGTACTGTTACTGCAAAATACATTCTGTCCCCCTTGGGAGCACTGCCAGGATAATCATACCAGTTTTCCCCTGAGTTATGCACTTTGCTTTTTCTCAGGTACAGCACCCAGGCTTTCTGGCAGCAAGGACTCCATAGCAGGTAATGCTGATCGTTTGGTGAGCAGCAGTTTGGTTTTCTTTCCCTCCTTAGTACTTCCTGCCCCTGCACAATGTAAAGTGAATTCCATTGATACTGTTGTCTTATTTGGTCAGATCCTGGTATTTCCTCTTGAGTAAAACAGTATTAGTGAGTCAAGAAATCCAAGGGCTTCATTACATCTGCTTAGAGAGCTGGAATTGCCTCCTGTAACTTTGCTGGACCCCTGTGGGATTAGGGAGGACATGCAGACAGTGTGTGATTTTGACCACTCCATTGCTATTAATGCATAGGATAGAGGACAAAGACCTGCTTGTTTACATAGAGTGTAACAGCATTTGTCTTCCTCACAGTGGTTCCTGTGAGAAATTCTGTTGTGAATTGTATTGGAACTAAGTTGTTTACAGCACAGTATCATTTTGGAAAACACTCTAATAGTACAGAATATGTTTTGGGGCATGGATGTAGCTGAATGAATTAGTGGCAGCCAAGAAGAAAAATCAGCCCACAGAGGGGGGAAGTTCAGGAATCATAAGTCACACAATGTACCTAGAATGCAAATTTGGAAAATGTGCTAAAGGATGGTTTAGGATTTGAGTAGAGGGCTTCTTATGTTTTACTCCTGTTTTGACATTAGCAAGACCTGATTGTGACCCAACACCTTAACAGAAGGAACTGCTCTCAGTGAGCTTTATTCTTTACAAGAACTATGAGAGTGAAAAAACCACCCTACAGTACTTAAACTTCTGTCAAAATTTCATCTGAATTATGGTAAGTTCCTGAAACAGTAACCATTTACAGGGAGGTTCTGTGTGCTGGTGATATGATTAAGAGGAATATTTTAAATGGGCAGGGGTTGTTAACAGGGCCCAACATGTCAAACTTTAAATCCGTTAGTAGCATTCATATTATCTTTGTATTTCTAGCAAATGGCAGAGAGAATTCAATTTAGCCGCTTTTATGCCACTTCTATTTTATTACATAAAAACTGGAGTGCTGCCATTGTTCATAAACAAGGCTGGAAAAATCAGAGTAAACTGCTGAATACCATCAAATACTTGGCTCAAATTCATTTTGGAGAATAAACAACTCCAACTCAAATGCCAGCACTGACTAAAAACTGCTTTGTTTTTAGCTGAAAACATGAAGGTCCATCTAAACTAGTATTCAGCTTCCTTGTACATAATTTCTAACAGCATTACTGCTTCTGGTCTGTACATACCCATGAGCAGATAAACCTGTGTCATTCACTTTTGCTCTGAGCAGGGCTGATAGCAAAACCTGTTTTCTTTTCCTCTAGTGGCTGCATTCTACCACTGTTTCCATAAAGCAGGGGAAATTGTTAGTGTTTGCAGTTGTTGCACTGAGGAAATTAAAGAGTACTAGTAAAGAGAAGATTTGTATGCATTCCCAGACCTGTCTGTCGGAGCGGGTGTGATATGAACACGTTGGGCTTCTTTTCTCTCTTTGGTCCAAATCACTGTGACAAGTTTTGCATCCTTAAGAAGTACATTTTAGTGACGGGTGACAAGTGGCATCACAGTCAAGATGCTGAAAGTGAATTGTGAAGTGGTACCCAAACGAAAAGATGCTGCAGAGGTCATGGAATGTGTGATGTCTGAGCTGCGCCTGCACTGCCCCGTGTGATCGCACCTGGGGAGGGACAGGGCGAGGGGGCAACTTCCATCACTTTTGTGGCCAGTGGAATTCAACTCCCCAGCTAAGTTCATGTGCAGAGTTGCTGTCTGTAAAACCAGTGCAAATCTCTTCATGCAGCTGGAGTTGTCTCTGGTTACACAATCCTCTTCTAACAGCAGGATATGCGAAGAGGTGTGTCAGTATTTTCTGTCCATCGTAAGTTCACATCTGCAAGGAACAGCTTCTCTATCACATGAGCAAGCAGGAGGCTGGTGTTGGATGAACCTTCTCTTCTCCCTCCTTTTTAGAACAAATCCTAAAATACTAAATAATTGTTTCAGAATACTATGATTTGGAATGGTGGTGTTAAATGTTTTTGTCCCTTATTTGACTGTGGGATGATAAATCTACTATCTTGATTGGATTCTTTGGAGGTTTTGTATTTATCTTGTCTGTTTCCCTTCTGTAGCCCTTCTCCACTTCCATTCAGGATGGCATTTCATCTGCACTTTGCTGACAAATGCCATGCCCAACAAGCAGCATAGGCATTTTGGTGTGAAGTGAGAAGTTTAGGCATTTAGGCCCTTCTGAAATGAGGTACTATAATAATGAATGAATTCAGAACTGTTGAGTAAGTAATGATCTACAGGGTGCTAAGACTCAAGTTTCCTATAAATACCTTAATCTAACTTTGCTTCATGAATACAAATATGTTTGATGATCCTACACATTGTAGTTTGGATCCTGGGACTAGACAAATCAGTCAGGAATAATGCTTTCTTGCACAAGAATTTAAGGAAATTCTCTTTTTACTCCTCTTTATTATGGGTTAAAAAATACTGAAGTTAGAGACCAAGAGACTGCTGTGGTTGTGCTTCCAGAACCTGAGGGATTGTGTGTGGGGTAGGGGTGGAATGAAAGGTATCACATCCCAACTGATTTAGTGAGGACCAGCAGTGAAATCTAACTTTATGTTCTGGAGCGCGGTAGAAACTTGAAAATGTGAAAATGATTTTATTTCCCCTCTGCTGAGTGGGTCACCTTTAAATATGAATTTGGTAAACTCATAAGGATTAAATTGTTTGATTAATTACATTTTGCCAGAATATGCAGGTCCTTATTGTCTTAGATGCTTCAAATAAGTTCTGATATTACTAAATATTTTCATGGGGTTTATCGCCATAATATCAGACTGTTTGTGGACTTGCCTGGATAGAAATAACATGCTGGGTAGGATTTCTCTTTTCAAGTTTAAGCAGGCTTTCCTAAGCTTTTTTAAATACAATATTGGAGAGAGAATAATTGCTGTCTATGTGCATATTGCCCTACAAGAGACTTGGCATGGATTCCGTGTGCGAGCAACACTCAGCTGGGGTGTCATGTCAACACTGCGTGCAAGGTAAAATGTGCTGAGCAAATAAAAATGTCAATAAGGAATAAGCTTCTCCAAAGAATAAGGAAGCTGCATATTGAAGGTAAATGTTCAAGGGTTACTTCATGTAGTGCCATTACCATACCTGTCTGGGGGTGGGAAGGGGGAGAAGGCTCTGTGATAACCCACAAACAGTATTGGAACATCACTTGTGCATTTAATTATATCCTGTTAACCATCAAGCTGTTTGCATTTCTGATTCTGCAAAGTGCCTCCAGCATTCCTAAAACAACTTTGAAGATTTCTCCCTGGCCAATAATCCATCAATTTAATTAGTACACAAGATAGCTGATGAGATGAGCAAATACTTTCCCAAATAACTGATGTGCCAGTTTTGCAGCAATAAAATCCTCACAATCATCCTCCTCCCCACTATTTACTGTAAATCAGAAAATCTGAAGTTTGCTTCTCAGTCTAAAAGAAGAGGGAAAAGCAAACAAAACTAATAAGCTGTTTTACTACAAGACTCTTCCAGGACATAAAAGAAATAATGAAATAAAATATAGTCATTTAGAACTTGATGGGAAGTTGATCTTGATTATACATGACCAGTTTATTTCCTGAATATCTTCAGAAATTCTGGCCTCAACTTTCAGTAGTCTGGGCATTTTTCACGTCTTGTATTCGCATCAACTGTATTTTGTTTTCCTTTCCTTGAAACATAATCTTACATATGCACACAACTGATTGCAACTTAGTTGTCTGGCTTTCAGCATCACTCTTGCCAACCAACTGCACAGTAATTAAATCATTTTGCAAACTGCACACATATTGCTTTTGCCTTTGGTGAAATTTCAACATCTTTCATGCCTAGAGGAGAGTTCAACAGCAACATCTGAAGTATGTAAACAAAGCAAGATGGCTAAGTACAATTCAACAGCAGACATGATTCTCCAGGTATTTGGGCTGCCTTTTAGGAAAAGCTCTTGGCAACAAACTTCGGGCATGTAGGACACCTCATTCTCATGTTAAAATTGCTTTTCTCATTTTCTATGTTGAATTTTATGTAGATTGTGTCTCAGAATTTATCTCAGCTGTGGAACATTCCAGATCTTTTGGTACCCACCTAGTGATGAACTGAAGAACAGACTAAGCACATGGAAGATTTATAGCATCTTCATTAAAAGTGGAAGTTAGATTTTGATCATATATGTCAAGGTAATACTTGTTAGACATGCAAATAATTGCATGGTACAGTGTCTGCAATGCCACCTTCTGAACTGATTGTGAATGAGAGTGTTGGAAAGATCAGAGGAAGGTTATCATGAAGCAGATTTACTCTTTGTGAATGCTTCTATATTTTAATAAGGACTATCTAATGGCTTCTACTGGTTTAGTATTGCAATATTATCTGGTGCAAATTAGGTGTTGCAACTTTGCAATCATGTAGACCTGGAAGAACCACAGGTAAATTTGGTCCTCTGTGCCATTCTTCACCCTTTGTCTGTGCTTCTCTCACATGTGCTTGGCAGTCTTTCTAGCTTTAACCATTTTCATATGTGAAACAGCAAAATTTTTACTCGTAGGAAATCCCTTTTCTAGGGTAAAAGTGATAGCTTAAAAAATTAATGAAAAAGAGCATCTTTAAAAGAAAAAAACAATTGCTGTAGTCATGTCCCAGCCTCAATTCCTACAGAACTGCACTTTAGGGCACTCGCTGCTGTGGCAGACTTTGCCTTTCTTGAAGTACCACTAGTGCAGGAACTGTTTTTTATCACAGTTTCTATCTGTTTCTGGAGTATAAAAATGGAATAAAATTATAAAATAATGTCAAGAACACTTCAAACTACTTCCCAAAATTGTTTCATAAGGCAAACCTCTCTTGGCCACTGTTTATCTTCAGTTGTTGCTCAGTTTCATGAGAGTTTGCAGAGTTTTTTGCCCCAGAGGTTTCTGTTTCAGGTGGCTGGAATAGATGATCTGTTCCTGGTTCAGATACCTGAACCATGACAACAGCTTGCAGCACCACATCAGCCTGGCAGAGACAGCCACAGAATCCCACTTACTGCTCTTGTCCCTCCCTTGGCTCTCTGGTCACTGCTTCTTCATCCAAGAGAATGTTTGGATAGTTGGAAGGTGAGGTTCACGAGCCATTTCCTTGGCTGGAATGATAACTCTACAGAAGTGTCAAAAAGAGTTGTGTGGCACAGTAGTAAGAAAAGTGAACAGCACACAGTGGTGTTGGGTGCAGCTCCATAGGCAGGAATCAGAACTGAGGAATTCCCAAGGGCACTGGCCTGCTTCCCTACCTCAGTCTGTCAGGAGCTAGTGCAACAGGATTAGAGCTGTCAGAGGGTGGCCAGGCAAACAAGGAGATCACTCCTCAGTGTCAGTGACAAGATTCTGAATTTGACGGCAAAGCAACAAGAGGAATAAGTCTGAGCTGGTAATGGAAGAGCATGAGCAGCACTTCAGGGGATGGGAAAAGCACACAGGAATGCCAGTGAGCTGCTGTCGTCTCTCTTTCATGGTGATGGGAGGGGACGAGACTTGGAGTTTTATAGTGACAAGCTTGAGGAAATGTGTCAGGCTATGAGCTGCAGAGAGTCAAATCCCGTGGAAATACGAACACCTTGATGGTACCTGCCTGCTAAAAAATATTTGGAACGGTGTCTGGAAGGAGAAGGAATGCCTGAGCCACAGGCCACCCCATCAGCAGCAACATGGACTTTCGTCATTTAAATTCCAGGAGCAAACTCACCAACTTTTAATATTGATCTTACCTGGCCAACAACTGTATAAATGTAATAAACTTGTTTTAGCATCAGAGAATTTTCTTAAAGTGAAGAGAAATCAATTTAAAGATCCACAGTTCAGTGCAACTCATTCAGCTAAACAAATTCCACAGAAGTGGTGCTGTCCCATCAAAATGGAAACCTACTCCACAGAATATTTGTAAAAGAAATTGTGGTAGTATTTTTGTGATTTGAAGAGATTATCTGATATTTAAAACCCCCAGATTTAGGACCTGCTTAAACTGCAACCTAATAGACAGCAAACTCCACTCTGGAGGAGGGACTCAAATCTTTTTCTTTTTTCTTGATATGGAGAAAGCTAATTTCCATAAAACTGTACTTCCCTGTATGTAAGCCATACCCCAACAGCAGCAAGATTTGCATTCAGTCTGCAAGAGTAGAACACTCAGAATGAACAAGTTCTTTACAACCCAGGAGTCCATAAAGGAAAACTGATTTACTGATGGATTATGAATAATTGTTGTCAACACATTTTTCATCAGTTTGTGAAAAAAATCATTTTAGAACAGAAGGCCCCACTCCATTTATAAATCTTCCTGTAGGCTCAGCACTCCTGTAACTTCTCTATTTTGTAACTGCAGACTGGAAGAGGCATGGCTCAATGTTAACTGCTTAGAGATCTTTATATTTCTTGCAGTGACAATATCTTAGTACCATTTAATTGCAAATAGTATAACATTATATGCTGTTACGTTTTTGGCAATGTGTCTGTCCAGTGTCCTAGATATAAGTGCCAGGATTCGTGGCTTTATTTTTAAAGCTACATGTGTAATTCTGGAGATAATCTTCAGTTATAGATGAATGTTCTGGCAAAATGTTTCTGCATGCAGACTAGCAACCAAATATCCCTGAAAGGTGAGTGACAGGAGGAGCTGATGCTGCTGGGAAATGCACAAGGAAGAGTGACAAAAACTAACACTAATCATTGTGTTTTATTCTGAGGTCAAGTGAATTTGTTTAACATCTGAGCAGGTGTGTTATGTGGCCTTCGGTGTTGAGTCTTACATGGAACAGTGCAGACAGGATCTTTTGCATACCACTCCCAGGTCTA
Source organism: Lepidothrix coronata (assembly GCF_001604755.1). Lineage (NCBI taxonomy): Eukaryota > Metazoa > Chordata > Aves > Passeriformes > Pipridae > Lepidothrix > Lepidothrix coronata. The sequence continues at coordinate 953,642 of NW_016690423.1, forward strand.
AAAGAAGTTGGAATTAAGACCAAGACTGATGTTGCATTAAGAACCCACTCCTGGAAGATTACCCAGCTAACACTAAACTGCTGACAGTGAGGCTTGGTCAGAAGAATGTTTATGGCTAAGAAGTCAATTTGCAAATTGCATGTTTTTTGCAAGCAATTAGGCTAAGGATCTGTTATCCTATTACCCTTACAAACTGTAAGTTGGCATTAAAAGTTTCAAGGCTTTTGGATATGGATGAGAACCTTGACTTGTCGCACCCAACTTCTGGAACTCTTGTTACCGTGGTTAAATTGGTGACTTGTATTGTTGCCCTCAAAGTCACTGCTGGTATTTGCCACAATTTGAAATCCAGACGGTCCAGGATTGTCTCATTCTCTGAAGCCATGACTGAGATAGCTGG